>NC_089275.1:14743460-14857019 GCF_963678975.1 Dysidea avara | reverse complement strand
CAAAACGTGGAGCATTGCAATCAAGTGAAGTGAAGAATCAGGTTGTTATGTTTAACATAGTTACTATTGTAAACAGCAGCAAATTCCTATAAAAGGAAATTCATAATTTTAATATCAAACAGTACGATAGTACTGTTTAAGTAGGGATCGGGGTGGATTTGGCGCGCGCCTCAAATTTCGATCCCTCAAAAATCATCCTAGAAATATCTCACACAGCAAATAAACCTTTTACTAAAGAGTCTTCAAGTTTCTAACTTTATTTCTAGCGTTATATATCAGGAAACGACTAGAAAAGTGCTGGAATTTTATTTCTAAAAAATCGCTAAAACAGAAATTTTCGTCTGCCTGCCAGCCTGCCTGCCTGCCAGCCTGCCTGCCTGCCTGCCTGCCAGCCTGCCTGCCTGCCAGCCTGCCTGACCACATTCGCAAGGCTACAGGCCAAACGAAGCAGCGAAGGATCACCATTCTTTGCCACAATATTTAACTCGCTGCTGGGATGTGCCTTTTCGGGTTCCGACGAGTGTCTGCCTTCTGCGCTTTGCCTTTCCTTTTATCTTCAATTACGGATCGTCTTCTTCTTTTCCAGTCACGGAGGCGTTAATAATTCGTATCGACACTTTCCTTAGAGCAGCCGTATTCGGACGCCACAAAACTAATAACGGATTCCGTACTGTAAGGGCAAGTAGATGCCTGTATAGCAACACTTGCAAAGCGATCAAACAGCCTAGTGAAGTAAGAACACACTGCCACGCCCTTATCAATCAGAGCGCGCGCTCGTACTTAACGATCTGTGGACCACGCCCATTATTAATGGTCCAGCTGCAACTAATTGTAGAAAACAGGAGATAGAAACCCTGCATGCCTTTCAATTTAGTAATTGAGCAGCTTGCATAAAGCAAGCAGCAAGATCGAGATACTCTAATAGAGCAGTCAGTGCCAAAGATCAATAATAGCTATATAACTATACCAAAAAAAGTTAACAAACTAGTGAATTTAAAAATTGTTAATTTAGAAATGGAAGTAGGGATCAAGTGATAAAAACTACTGAAACAAGTGATTTGAATGATGGCAACTATTACAACATAGCTTTGTGGGGAAATCCCTACTTTGGCATTGAACATATATGGTGACGTGGTGAGATGCCAATGTAAGGATTTCCCCACAAAGCTATGTTGTAATAGTTGCCATCATTCTAATCACTTGTTTCAGTAGTTTTTATCGCTTGATCCCTACTTCCATTTCTAAATTAACAATTTTTAAATTCTTATTTTCTAACTATGTACTGTATGTGCAAATGTTTCTTGCTAAGAAGTGCACTGTCATTCTTGCGCAATAACTTTACATATAATGTTATGAAATTGCAGCTCACTACAATTACGTATCATTTACCTATCAAGTGTGGCTTTCCTAGTTAGTAAGGTTTCAATGCTTAAGATGCAGAGCATTTTTTCTAATATACAGTATATGTATCTGTGCAGTCACATGTAATCTGGTATAGAGTAATCAATTTTGGCAGATTGTTAGTGTGTATGATTTTGATGTACAGGCTTACGTTTCTATCCAAAATTTACAACAATGGATCATAACTACTGTACGTATATATTGTGATGGTTGTGACTGTCATAATGTGATTATGGACTGAGAAATACAGTTTTATTTGCGCTTATGTATTCCCACTATAGAAAGCTTTACATCCCAATATTTCAATGCCCCCAATACTGCATGATCCAAAGGTGGGCAAAGGGAAATACCTGGAACTCTACCCTGCATATGTCCCTGAATGTTTTACTTGCAAATAATTCTATCACTGGATTTATTGTTTTAGGGTAAAACAATAGATGAGAGGCACACATACAGTCACCTTATTAAAGGAGTTTTAATTGTTGAAAATTTTGAACAAGGTTTTTTCCCACTTTAATGCTGAACTACACTAACTTTTATTTACACAGTGTTAACTTGACTGTACTATAATAGTGTATGATTATGTAGGTTAAGGCAGTTAGTGGAATAGCTGGACTACCAGGACATCCAGGCCTTCCTGGTATTGGAGGACCAACTGGTTCAAAAGGAGATAAAGGACCACTGGGTAAACAAGGTGAAATAGGAGGCAGAGGTACTGATGGAGGTTGGGGTGATAAAGGAAATCAAGGTCCTCAAGGAATTGAAGGGATTCCTGGACATAATGGAATTGTAGGGCTCAAAGGAGAAACAGGTGCATGAAATATAAAACGAGGATAAAGATTTTGATAAACTTCATTTAGGTCCCCCAGGATTACCAGGAACACCTTGCCTGTGCTCCCAGGAACCACCAACACCACACTGTACAGCTGGTAAGCTAATAAAAATGATATACATGCAATGATGATGAATTCAACAAATTTGATTTCCACAAACAAAACAACTGTTTGTTTGTAGAAATATCAAATTTGAGCATTTTATTTTATTACTTCCCATTGCATAAGGCCATGTAGATCTAAGTCAGAAGTCAGAGGTCAAACTTCGAAATTTATAACTCTTCTTGTATTTATTTAAAACACTGTTAACTGGTAAAGAAAAGTTTACTCTGCTTTGTTGAGTTTAGTGTCCACCATTTTATCAATGAATGACATTAAAAATTCTACAAGCACTTAGTAATATTTGCTACAAAATCAACCCACCACAACCTAATTTTGTATAAACGAGAAGATGAAATTTGATATGTAGTGCATGTAGCACAGCTAGTTTGACTATCATTTCATGCGCATGAAAACTAGATCTGATCACAAACTTGTTGCTTTACCTGTGATCTTAATTTAAAAAGAGTAAAAGGAATAGATGATAATTCTATGATGTAATCATTTTAGCAATTGGAGAGCCTGGATCACCAGGTGATATTGGGAGTAAAGGTAAACCTGGACAAAGAGGGTTCCAAGGTGTACCAGGTAAAAACGGATTAAATGGGCTACCTGGTAAGATAATCTGTATAGATATAATGTCAAAAAGATGATGCGTTGTTCACAGGTCCACCTGGTGATCGTGGAAGATCTGGTAATCAAGGAAACCCTGGTAGACTGGGACCTCAGGGAGAACCTGGTCCTCGTGGTGCACCGGGTCACCCAGGAATATCTTACTGCCCAGGAATTACAAGAGATGACATCAAAAACATTCGAAGAATAATCAATTCTAGTGTTCTTGTGCACAAAAGCTACTTTGATTCATGGAGAGGAAGTATTCAGCCTCAGAATCCCTATGAAATACTCTTAAGGCATTATTTACCAGATGATGTCCAGCTAAACGGCAATAACAGTTATACCTTAGCTGCTGAACGTACTGATCATAGTCAGTTTCAAATCAGAAGAGGCACTTCACTAACAACATGGGCTAATAGCACAGAAGAAATTATAACTAAACTTGAAGAGTACAAAAAGTGAGCAGTAGCTATTAGCTAACCACAGCCTGGGGTAATTCATAAAAATTAATTATGAAAGCTATAAATTTAAGCATTACTATTATATCACTGGTACAAATGCCTTATAAACACCGATAGCATAACAGGTTTTATGCATACATGTAGCTATAATATTGTACAGTGTGAGGTCCACCATTTTGAAAATTCTAGCTCCACCTGCAAAAAAAAAGTTTCTGTTAGACATTAGAAGCACCTTTTTATTAACTGGATTTTAAAACCTTCTTCTACATGGTGTTCAAAAAGATATTTATACATGTTTATAGGCTAAATAATTACCAATATCTTGTAGATGTTCATTATTATGTTGGAAAGTTTGCAGGAAGATAATGTACTGTATCTGTGCTTTTCAAAAAATCAGACTATATATGTGACCCGGTCTGCGAAAAGGGCTCTTATAGCCTTTCCAATTGCATATATATGGTAACCCATAACTTGACTGGTGAATATGGTACAAGCCTACAATTTGGTCACTCATCAACCCTAACCTGGCAGTAACTGTGGGTGTAATTACATGGTGATAGCTTTAGTAGATTAGGAGTTATGATTAGCCAAACATGGATAATTGGAAAGGCTATAAGAGCCCTTTTCGCAGACCGGGTCACATATGAAGTCTGCTATAGAGTAGAGTGTGCAGATGTAGTTTGCTTTACTGTATATTACACTGTTATATGCAAATATTATTAATTTTATTATAATGAAGTACAGTAGTCTTACTACAGTTTTACTTGCCAGATTTTTAGAAACATACTCAGAAGGACAAGGATGCAGCAAGGCACATCAGGATCTCCTATCACATCATTATTTTGTCCTAAAGGGCATGATGGATTACCAGGACCCCCTGGGCCATTAGGTCCTCCAGGCGATAAAGGTGACAGAGGACGAGCTGGAAATCCTGGAATAATGGGTATAAACAGTATCTTGTAGTAGAGTTTAGTGTACACAGTGACCATTACTACTGATAATATCACTATGTTGGCTACAGGTCAACCTGGTGAGCCTGGTGAAGGTGGTAGTAAAGGAAATAATGGAGATCATGGTCCAGTCGGAGATCAAGGATTTAATGGACCACCTGGTAGGGTTGGGATGCCAGGCCTGCCAGGTAGTAAAGGCCTACCGTGTAAAACACAGGTACACTTGGTTTTCCATGACATTGACACACTAAAATATTTATGTGTGATTATAGAGTCGTAGTAATCCTGTTGAGTCAGTTCAGTGGTTGGTTAATGGGCCATCAGGACAAAAAGGGTCTAAAGGTGATCGTGGTGATAGAGGTGTAGAAGGCATCAAAGGACCTCCTGGTGATCCTGGAATAAGTGGACATGATGGCAGTAATGGGAGCAAAGGGGATATAGGTATATAATTACACACGAGTAACTATTTCTCCCATGTGCTTTTATGGAATACATGCTTAGCATATTTAAAAGTGTTGCTTTCTACATATACTGTATAGCTACATGTATACTCACTGTGTTTGTATACATGTATGTGGCCTGCTTGTATGGACATAAAAGCACCAGCATGAAGTACTATCAACTGAATTTTTCATACTATCTAGTTATGTCTTATGTCTTCAACTTGACTAATGTTTGGTGGTTTTCTGACAGCTTGTATAATCATACCAGACAAGTCTAAGGGCTAGTTGGAGGGGATTTGAAGTACTGAAGAGAGATAACAATGGTTCTGAAATTTGACATGTTTTCATTGTTGTGAGAAACTGCCCTGACAGGCTGTTTTGGAGTTTGTACTTTTAAATACCACCCCTGCCCAATTGAAGCCTATCTTGTGAGCAGTCTACCACCTAACATCCAGATATGAACACTGTTAATAGAGGATAAAATCAAAAACTCCATGAAAAGGCATTATCTTAGCTATTGAATACTTGTGCAGGCTATGGTAATGATAATTTGTACATGTAACTGCTGGCTGGTTACAGATATTAAACTACAATTTCTGCAAATCATAAATACGCCTATATGGTTGTTTTTCTAATATTCAGTTAGTTGATTCCAGAAAATCATATCACATGTGTAGTGTTAAACTTTTCCTCTTAAAAAGGAGCTGATGGAGAAACTGGGCAACAAGGATTAACAGGTCCAAAAGGTCAACGTGGATATCCTGGTCCTCCTGGACCTCCTGGCTCACCTGGTTGTGCCTGTAAACTGTTTAAACTTCTTTTGGACATTTATCACATCATTTTACCATCTGGAGGCATAGTTCATGAGACATTGATTATTGCTACCAACCTAACTTCATACTCTGCTCCACACAAATACTGTGTCCCAGGTTAGCTACAATACTTTGATTTGTGTATAATAATTATAGCAAATTTATCTAAAATAAAGCCAGGATTAAATGACTAGGCTCACCTGGGCATCACTGCAAAAAACTTGGATTTACACACCCAATGGAATATTTAGCACACATGTAAAACAGGTCAAATTTGTAACATATGTGTTTGCAGAAATGTGTAGAATAGGTCAAATTTGTGACTATGCACATCATGATCACATATGATGGAAATGGTATTTCAACACATTCCCTCCAGTAGCACATACATGCTTGCAACTTCACTACATATGCGCACAGTGCACAAATGTATAGCAAAAAAGATGACTATATGTGCTTTGTCTTTGATAGGGTAGTGCATAAAAGGAAAATTCACATCTTTTTGCTGTGCATTCCATCACAATAAGTGAAGGAGTACATACCCAAGTGCTGGATGGCCAAACAGTGGTTAATTCTGGATTTATATTAATCACAAACATGCTTAACCTCATGTTTGATTCACCATTGCAAAATAAAGGTGATAAGGTGATAAATTTGGTCACTTTAAGCTCCTAACATACATACCATTATTATTGTTATTGACTTAATTTCATAGTGATAGGTGCTAAATATGAGGAGATATGATTAATCAGACTTGAAAGTTTGGAAAGGCAATAAAAGCCACCCTTTCACAGATATGGTCACACTTTTATGACTGATGCCATCATTTCTAATAATACACTAACAAGTAACTATAAATAATAAATAATATAATCATAATCATAACAATCAAAATGTAGAAAGCAAAGGAAATAATTACCCTGCATAGTATACAAATTTAATCCCTATACACTAGTTAATTGCAAATTCATTTTGCATTTAAGTATGGGGATTAAATTCGCAAATAAAGCATACCCTAATTTCTGTAAATTTGCTTTGTATTATGCATATACACTAACCAGCACCATGGTATATAAGGAAGACACTCCCAGAGTTGAATATTGGTATATACTGGACTTACATTATTTGTGACCGGATTTGCAAAAAGGTACCTTTTCCACACATTTTACAGGCAAGCAAACAAAACAGTGTAACTTTTGACTCCACATACTGATCAACTTGTTCTTAGTTTCAAACTGTAGCCAGATACTTTAGCTGCAATATATCAGTAGGGTTTATGGTTTGGTAAATATTTTCTCCTATAAGGTCCCTCTGGAGTACCAGGAAGCAGAGGCCCTAAAGGTCCTCAAGGTAACCATGGTACCACTGGTGAACCTGGTGATGATGGAGATGAAGGACAACAAGGTCCCAAAGGAGCAAAGGGTATTAAAGGTATCAATGGGATAACTGGTCTAAAAGGTAACAGTATATTATGGTCAAAGCCGTAAAAGTGTCCTATACAGTATGAATGTAGCTATACATGCAGCTTATGCATGCATCTCTATAGCTCAGCTGTAACACTGGGTACAAATAAAGTTATTTACATAATGATCACAGTGATCTTTAGTAAGCGGTTGTTCTATTAGAGTATAATATATTTTTAAGCTTCAGTATAGACTAATATATCTTCAATGACAAGGGTGGCTTGAAGAAGTTTGGTGACAGGTTTCCAGAGTTTTCTGTTGCATGCACTTACCTTAAGTCTAGGGGGTCTGGATGCTCCCCCAGGAAATAATAATGTATTCTAAGATTGAATCCGGTAACAATTTCCCCAAAACCTTCTGTAATGCTGTCATTTTAAACATGTGCTAGGAATTGATTGATTGATATAGGTTGCTTATGCATGCTTCTGTTGACATAGTATCAGAAGCAGGCTAAAGAGTTAAGAGTGGAACTACGTCAAGTTTAAAGCCCTTACTTGGGATTTAGGGACATGCCCTCAGGAAAATAAACACTCTGAGTTACAATTTTTTACTATTTTTGCTGCATTGATAAACAGGTAAACTAAGTAACTTTTAGAAGTGCAAAAATGTGACTAATGAAAAGTTAAGTATTTAGGCATATACTGTATAACAAAATCTTGCTGCAGAAATAATATTAGCTTTCGAAGGATGCCGCAGCAATCATTCAAACTCAACCACTGCTCAATACTCAAAACAATGTAAACACTTATTATATAAGTGTAACTAGCCTACTACTGAAGATGCGGCATGTAACCAAGTACGCAGGATATAGACATACATTTTGTTTGCAAATCTAAATCTTCTTCAGTAAGCAGACATGATATACCAGTGTTGGGCAAGTTACTTGATCAATTACTCTTTATTTCTGTATTACTCCAAATGAAAGGTTAATTATAATATTAATATCATGTACATTTATTATAGCCAACTAATCAGTTACAATAGCATTCCCCCTCATGCATGCACACTGCTTTCTTTACTTTTAGCTCAGCTCTATGCTAGACTGGGACTATGATTATAGTTTTCAGCTGTAACACATTGGTAACTTATAGTAGTGTTACGTATGTGTGCATTAGGTTACTATTTCTTCATTATGAAACAATATTGATTTTCTCATTAATGATAATGGATTTTTTCTTCTTCAAACATAACTTAATCACTGTGAATAGTAGTACAATATAATTAGTACTAAGAAGCCCAAAAGTAATAACTTTCATGCTACTGTAATAATGCATTATTCCCAACACTGCATGATACACTATTAATGTTCTATACAAAAGTCATATACAGTAAGTCAGAAAATTTAGTACAGCAACTGTTTACTAATTTTATAATATCTATCAATGTTACAGGACCTGCAAGAAGAAATGGCTTAGTAGGGGAAGATGGATCACCTGGAAGTATTGGTCCACCTGGTCCTCCTGGTGAGGGTTGTCAATATATTGGAAGAAATGCTACTAACAGTAAGTGACGAGCTCATTATGAAATAGGAAAGAATAACACACATAAAGTTGCATTGTTTTGTCTTAGGAATAATGATTATTGGTCATCTTATTAGCTATTAACTCTTGTTATTAGTAATAGTGTTTATACCTGACTATTAAGCTTTATTTAACCTTTAGCTAGAGCTATGTTCAAGTAGGGTGTAATCTATGGTTCTCAGTTTGAAAGTTTGCATTGTGAAATCTTTTCATTGAAAACAAACAAAAAAAACAGAGCTATGTATAGATTTTGCTCATAAAAAGGTCACCTATATTCCTTATTAAGTAACACCTTTTCCTGGTGCAGAAAAACTGCAGAGAACAGTATCTAAGGAACGAATGTAATGAAAGCTAAACACAGACTTGATGTTAAGCTTTTAGCGTTTTAAGAGGTTTATATACATTTTCTGAAAACTCCAATCCACACTCCCTTCACCTACTGCTTACATTATATAGCATCATTCACATGTCCTCCTGGAGAGAAAGGTGTTAAAGGAGTAAAAGGACCTCGTGGGTATCCTGGAGCAGCTGGTCCTAAAGGAATACAGGGTACTCATGGAATACCTGGTAGTGATGGACAGAAGGGAAGAAGAGGATTACCTGGTCATAAAGGTGGCAGAGGATGCACTGGTCCACCTGGTATACCAGGACCAACCGGTCCAGCAGGTTTACCAGGAAACCCTGGCAATAGAGACCACTGTCCTGAGTTTGATGGAATTGACTTGGGTCTGGTATGTGTGTAGCATTTTTATACACAGAGCGTATTGTATTTTATTATACACATGTACCAACAGGTACAGCCAAACCCAGCAGAATATAATGCCATCCGACAACTGGCTCGACAGATGGCCAGGAGGAGCAGCAAGAGAATACAAAGATATGCTTGTTCTTTGAGAGATGCCAGTCAGCCACTGCTTCGATATTTGGCATGCTACATTTGTGATAGCAGTTCTGGAAATTAGAACAACTTTTCCTTGTGTAGCTACTCCAGCATAAAATATATTCTACAATTGTAATTATTCAACTATTTACTGTATGACGTGCATTGTGTAAAACATAGCGCTAAAGATTTGCACAAAGTACATGTATGTAATCAAAACTTCCTGCATTTGCATATGTATACAAAACTAATGTGTAGAAGGATTGCAGTGAGTAAAGTTGTAGGCACTATTCATCCATTGAAAAACACATTAAGAACATTAATAGTGCTAACCGCAGCAATATAGACATGCATAGAAATACACAGCTGTAACTAATTTATGCACTGTAACATGAAAGAATTTGAAGTCACTCATTCTCTATTTTAAACCATAGTTACTTTTATGGAAATCAAAGCCAATGGTGTCTAACTGCATGCCAATGGTACAACAGATGTTTACAAAGCTACATTATTAATATTCATGTTGGGAAGGCTTTGACCACAATTGGCTGAACTCAGTTGAAGATTTCGAACTAAAATCACTTAATTATTAAATAGATTATGGTAAGTAACATTAGTATTAGTAACCAAAGCTTTAAGCTACTTTAATTTCCTTTGTCCTGAATTACTAAAAACTTCTCTCCTGGGACTTAGTAACTATGTGCATTAAGCAAATCTAAAAAAAATTAATAGTTTTCACAGTTTCATTCTTCTAACTACTTTAAATATCTAATCTTTATTAGTTTCTGCAAAGTGCTGGTATAGTTTGTGGAGTTAACAACAATATGTCAATGCCACGGAGTAATTTTTTCACCATGTCTTTTAGAACCCTTAACACAACAAAAATAGTGTTCTAATACTACCTATTCTAACTCTGTCTTTATTCAGTATTGGAACAACTATTTTAAAAACTCTCTATAATGAGACAAAACGAACCTCAATTCTATAAATCAACCTAATGTTATTCACTATTGAGTGCTGTGGTCTGTTTTTGTTTGAGCCAAGGTAGAATTTTTGGACTATTGGTTCCAACACCAAAACATATAGATGGAATAAATACAGTTAGTATTTGTGTATGAATTATGCTGTACTTGGAACCCCCCACTCCCTCCCAGATCTGACACTGCAAAATAATGTCATTGGAAGATACAGTCCACATGGAGTCTTGCCTACAATGTATTACCAAGAGTTAATAATATTATTAACTCTTGGTATTACACTGTAGTAATTTTACGGCGCTACATACATGTAGATAGAAGAGACGAGTGAAGCTCAACTTTAAGAATCAGTCAACAGAAGCTATAAAATTATTTCTAAGAACTGCATGCGAGCCATGTCATAGGTTAATAATGCACTCCAATAGAACAACCACCTGAAACTTTAATTACCTTTAGTAGAAAAGTAAATAGCTTTGTCCACAAGATTAATACATAATTATGAAACTGCTAAACATGTTTATAAAGAAATTATACAATGTGAGACAAGGCCTAGGGAACTTCATGAAGATCACATTACAGTTATAATTTCAATTTTACGCACCTGTATGATGGTTATCCCTTTGAGACCGTTAAAACCCTTCACTTCTTCGAGACCTTGCTGTCCTTGATCTACATCACCACTAGGTACATTTGCTGCTAATTCAGAAGGACCTTGAAACACACAAAAGCTCTACTGGTAGAATATTCTGATACAAATACATAGTCTGTACTCCATTTATCTGTAAATCTGCATAAATTGTGTTTTCTGTTTTTACTTATGGTGTTTAAATAAGATAGTACAAAGCCTACTGCGATGCTACAATTATTGTCAATGTGGGATGTTTTAAAGCCAATAGCTATAGCAAGCCACATACTTTAGGAAATTTTGGCAAGTAAGTACACTGTTACAGTATTATATACAGCTAAGTTTAGTTGTGTGAAGATTATTAAGTAAGGATATTCACATAATATTATTTGCTTGCAAATGATTTTTTTTTACAGTTATGCATTCATTTCTTGCTCCTTTTGTCTTACTTTCCATGTTATAGTACATTAAACTGATTGCTATATTGCCTCTTAATCATCAAGGATGGGTTTAGGGGGGTATGGGGCTAAAATACCCCTCCAAAAGTTTACTATGTGCTATGCATAGCTAGAAAGATAGTAGAAGTTACAGTACAGGTGCAATTGCATCTAAAGCATACATGGGCAATGAAAACACATAAAGAGTGAGAAGAGAAGAGCTAATTTCTTCTATAGGAATAGTAAAACTGTTTTAAAAGCTGCTAAACATTGAAATACCCTACTTGAACAGTAAACTACTCTAGTAGAACATTCATCACTAAAATTCTTTAACTATAAAGAACAAAAACCAAACCCTAGATACTTTGAACTTCAATTTTGAACTCAAACTATACTGCAACATTTATGCTGTGCCTTTTGTACGAACGCTACATTGATATTTCACTTAGTTAAAGTGGTTCACAATGCTTATTTAATAAGGTTCAGTCAGTATTATTACCAGATTCGATCTCAGAAAGCTACACTTGCAAAATCTTCCTGAGAGGGCTTGCACCCAGATCTCCCTAGATAAAGTGTGCTTCTCACACTGCACTACTAGTTGTACCAAACAGTTGCCACATTTTTAGCCTCCAGGCCACTATAGATGGTATTAGATGGCTCTAGCTTAGCACCGCCCTTGGAAAATCCTAGATCTGACCTGATCGTGACAGTGATTTTCAAGTCAATAGTTCTTCAGGAAATTTCAGCTCTGTACCGTTGATACATATAGCAATGTTAGTAGCTTTATTATAGTAAATCATGCTGCTTGTGATTGATTTGGATAGTGCCCCTGATGAAGTAAAATAGGTTGTTTAAACTCTGAAGATGTACCAACTAATGAGAGCATGATAGATATGCAGCATGGCTAAAGCAAGCACTAAATTTTACATGTCAGGTGGTGTTTATAACATGCATGCACGCATGCACGTATGCATGCACATATACACACACAAACCACTATAATATGAACATCAACAGCAGTAAGGCATTTTTGTTAGCATAAGTCCTGTATTAATAAAGGTGGTTAAGCTAAATAACTACATTGGCAGCCATAAAGTGTACTATCAATGTAATTCCAATTTGGAGTGAACCAGTATAAGCAGAAAGAACATTGGAAGATATTTCTAACAACATACGTATTCTCTGCAAAAGAAAATTCAATCAGATTTTCATGACAGTCAATAAACTCACACATAGACTGTGTTATAGCAACAGATTCCTTTGGCTATGTGACTTACCAACTGGATCTGTAGATTTGGAAGGTGTAGGTTTCACAATGGAGGTAACATTGGGGTAAATACTCCTTAAACAGTTACCACTATCATACTTTCTGTATCCTGTTGTACAGGCACAAGTAAAGTTTAGGCATTGCAAATTTTCCAGCAGACAATGTGAATCTGTCATACAGCCTTGAACAGCTAGGTAAATGTCTTCCATTTGTTAGCTCTAAACCATCTCACAATAATATTATTCTGAAATGGCATCACAGATGATGGGCCTACTGCAGTGAAAAGTACATAAAACATTTGATGGTCGTAGAGATGAAACACAAGCTTGGTCTTGTACCATGGTTTCATTTCTTATGGCCAGATATCTCTTCTGCCTATCCAGGGGCCAAATTGCCACCTTAATGATGGAAAGCTGTTATGGTGATCGATGCAGTGATTGGACTAATATTGACCACTTAAGCAATGATTTTATGTTGATTGTATGTAGTTCAATAACTTTCTTAATCTAAAGAGATATTGTTTGTTGAAATGGATGTACAACTGGACTAAGTGCCCATGGGTTGTATCTGCACCATTTATTCTTTATACAATCAACTGAACAAGTATCTTCAACTTGTAGCAATGTGTTGCTTACACAATTGTCACAATGTATGTAAGCCCCATCACAGTCAACAGTTCGGTGCACCATCATGCTGTCACAATAATTACCAACTGTACCAGATCTGCATGAGTCCCATTCAGAGTATACTACAGTATGTCATAAGTGTAACAGTGACTGACATTAATGTCACAAGATTGAAGATGAGGACAAGGCCTGCCAAGTTCATTAATATACTGTATGTCTCTGACGTGTTTGTATGCCATCTATGTCACAGGATGAGTTACAGATGGACCATGGCTCAAATTTTGAAACAATGCAATCCACTGGACATGCAATGCTGTAAAATTCTTGTTGTGAAAATAAAATCTATGCAATAGTGATCTGAAACACTTTTATTATCAGATTTACGAGTACAAGTTGCCACTCTGTTACGCAGTCCATTACCACACAAGTGGCTGTCATTAATCAGAACACAACTCAACCGCAAACCAGTATACCAGTAGTACTGAGATTCAGGGCATGGTTCTGGTTTAGTGAAGGGTTCACATTGTCTCCCTGTAGGAAATGGATGCCTCAGAATTTGCCTAGTAAGCATTCTGTTACAAGACGCACTGCTACTACACTCTGAACAATTACTATCATCTTCACTCCATTCTGACAGTACACAGTCACCTGTACATGGTAGATAACAATCCTTTGATGCCATAAATGTATTAGAATTGTTACAGGAAGTAATGTCATGTGGCTGCCATCTACATAGCAAGAGTAATTTTGAAACATTTTTCCATGTCCACAATATTCATTAGTGTTTGTGGCATTAGTAACAGTACATGCAGTCCATTCCCCAGGTATAATTTCAACACATGATTTGTTTATACAAGTAGTTGTCTCTTCCAGAGGAGGACATAATTTTAGTAAAGAATTGGGTTGTTGCAATGCAGTTCTATATCTAGTAGTAGTTCCAAAACCACATGATGTTGAATAAGGCTCATGTTTTTGCCATTCAGAGACCTTGTATTTGCGATCAATAGGAAGTTTGACATAACAGTGGATAATGCTGATTGGAATGGGAGGGGATGTACCACACACTGAATTATTGACAACATAATTTGTTTTACTGATGGCATTGACACAACTAACTGTTCTGATCTTAATGCCTGTTAATTTTTTGCTGTTATTTACAATACAGGAACTCCATTTCATACAATCCAATGATAACTGGAACACTGTGGTACTAGACATGTTTGTTCTTGATATAATTGTTGGTTTATCAATTCTGGACAGTTTTCAGTGAAAGATCCTGTGACACCCACAGGTAGAATTGCATGTCTTTCTCTAGTTCTGATGCCAGGTGAGTATCCACATGATTTAGAACATGGACCAAATTTTGACCAATTTATAAGCACATGTTTGTCATTACATGGCATGATGCAATGCTTGAAGTAAGCAGGCTTCTTTTCTAGGCAATAGGAATCCCCTACTACATGATCAGTAGTGGGACAAGTCACTGTTCTATTCTTGTATCCTATTCCACAAATTTCATGGTTGGTTAAGTAACAATCTGACCATTCACCATTAACCCATACATAACTTTGACATGATGACACTGCTCAAGTACAACTTCCATTCCATTACTGTTGACATCATTACAAACTCCATCAGCTTCTTGCCAGAGTATGGTATGATACTTTGGTCAACAACCATCACTACCACAAGTTTCTGAACAAGGTCCGTAATACCAGTTACGTTTAATGCATTCACTTTACACTCTCTTGCAGTGCTCTCCATAGAATAACTCGAGCACTCTTCTATTGGCATCGTGGTGTTCCCAAGCATGCATGTTACATTACGTGTTTGTACACTAGTACTGCAATAAGTAGTAGACACATTGCTACTGCATTCATCCCACTGACTATAATCTATTTTATAAATTATACAGTTCTGGTCTTTATTGCATACTTCAGCTTGTTGAAGCTGTGTTGATGTGCAATTGTATATCCCACAGTCAAGTACATGTCTAGTTCTTTCCCTCATTCCTCCAGTATGACATGAGGGCCATATAGTCCACTCACTAACAACACAATCATCAGAACACGGTGGTATATTGCAAGGGACATTACTTGGTGGCTTTTCATCAAGACACTCATCCTTTGCAACTATGACTTTTTTGCAATGTAATTGTCTGGTAGCAAATCCTTAACCACGTGTTTTATTATAAGTCAAGAAACAAGACGATGTATTTTGTACACTCCATTTTGGATAGGGACACTCATCAGGCATACAGTATTGCAACTCTTTACTGTGAGAACATGGAAACTCATCTGGTATGTGGTGTGAAAGTTTCTCTCTGAATCAATAGCCAGATTTACTGCTTAAGCTACAGTTATGGAAAGTGATACATTGACTCCATGCAGTACACTGGCTCAGGTGGCCATGTTTCAGTTTACATTAAGATACAAGAGCAATTGGTGGAGAATCCAATAAAGTTTTGCATTCTGTATGATTCACATACTCGGTATGGTTTCCAAATGACTTTTGGCAGTACACATGTCTGTGTTTGTATCCTTCACCACATTTTGAGCTCTGGTCATATGGGGTACAGCTAGACCACAACTGGATGTAACCCATGTCAAGTTATACAAGATTGAGTAGGACCTTGTTTCTGTTAGTTCAGGACACAGCACCCCATGAGTATTTGAAGGTGGTGGATAGTTTATAATGAATCTTGTTCTAACCTGTTCAAAACTCTTACTATCATAATTTAATAAACATTCTGGCCACAAAGACCATCCTGATACCACACACTCACAAGGCATTTCACAAGTTTCAGATACAAAGTTGTGTGGTTTAAAAACTGATACACAAAAGCTTTGATCAACCTCATCTCCATACTGGTTTATACAAGTAACATTTCTATGTCCAGGGGCGTATCTAGGATTTTGAAGATGGGGTTTCCTACTAACAATATGTTACTGCCTTTTACATATTAGCAGGGACAGATGTAGGATTTTGCTAAAGGGGGGCATACTAAAAGAGGCAACTTAACAGTGTGTGAAGCACACTCAGCGAAGTGCGAAGCACGAGCTTTCTAGGGGGTGTTTTTGAGAATTTAGCATTCTGAGATTGAAATTGGTGGCAATTTTGACTGAAATTTGCACATTTTATATAACACTGTAAGCATAGCTACTGGACTAAAACATGATAGTAGTACAATTAAGGTCTATTGATGATAGCCAAAGGTTATAGTTCCGAAGAAAAATTTGAGTTTCTGATATTGAATTTGCAAGATGGAGTTTATGCTAAAGAGTTTCATTGGAAGCTCAAGTAGCTAGCTATATTACTGAGCTGTAATAAAAACAAAGTTAGAAAGCTAGTAGTATATAGCTTCTAGGCCACTATATATATGTATACAGCGTTGTGAGAATATACACACTGCTGGCATGTGGAGTGCCATCTCCAAAGAACCTCTATAGTAAGGGTGCATGTAATTGGAGTCAGCAACTCTAGATAAACAGTGTTTTATTAGGATAATATGCATGACTGCTCTATTAGAGTATCTTGATTTCTGCTCCTAACCCACCCAGTTACCTATTGTGTGCTTAGTGTGCTATGCCTATATGAGCTGATACACATGATTCACAGTATCAAGACACACGGTAGTGTGTCGTGCGGCCCAAGGAGCTGGCGCGCCACACCCGTGAGTATATTGACAGGAAGAACGAAAACGTCATTTTCACACCTTTGTATCTCAGTGATTACTTATCCGATTGGAACCAAATTTGCTACACAGTTGCCCGCCAGCCAGAGGAGTCTACATTCCAAATTTGAAGGAAATCGCTTCAATCATTTCCGAGATACGAGCAGCCAAAGTTTCGTTTTTTTTCTTCGTTTTTTTTTCTTCTTCGTCTTTTCGCACACTTGCAAAAATTGCTATAACAAGCAAACGCGTACTCCGATCGCCATGAAATTTGGCACACAGAAAGGGAGTCCAACGGCGAATCCTAGCATCAAAGTTGGTACAAATCCGATGAATGGTTCAGGAGTTATGACCGATTATTCTCGTAAAACAAGATCGATTTGTTGTCACGCCTACAGGGTAAACCGCTTCATGGAATGAGTTGAAAATTGCTATGTAGATGGAGTAGCCATCGTAGGAGTGCTTTTTGGTAGTTTGAAAGGAATCGAGATAAAGACCACGGAGATATGACACAAAACCCAACCTGTGTCACAATTACGTGATCGATTTTTATGAATAAAAAAGTATTAGTTTTCACGCGTACTAGGCAAACCGCTTAGGGCAATGAGCTGAAAATCGGTGTATAGCTGGAATAATATTCATAGAAAGTCCTTGCAGTAGTACAGAAGAATCGGATTACAAACCACTGAGTTATGATTCTAAAGCCAACTACGTGTAGCAAACAGGGATGAAGTAGATGTACTTTAAATATTTTATCAGTAAATGTACAAATTATGTATACTGTATAATACATATGTGACCGGATTTGCGAAAAGGGGTCTTCCACACACATCAAATTTGCCAATTTTGACAATTGATAACTTCAGATTGGAAAGAGCTATTGCCTTGATATTTGGGCGGTGGTGAGCACCACTATAGCTGAATACATGGTGAAATTTTCAGGTTAATATGTTACTTGAACACTGAGTTATGGTCTCCACCGTTTACGGAATTGAATGTGTGTGGAAGACACCTTTTCGCAAATCTGGTCACATATATTGATTACAGAAATCTCCATGGTGGTTTCTTTGTAACTGAACACTCTACAAGGTGACTTCTTCTAATTGCTCTCTCTACAGGGTGAATTGTTTGTAGCTGAACGATCTACAAGGTAACTTCTTCTAGCTGATCTCTCTACAGGGTGATGTGTTTATAGCTGAACTTTCTACTGGGTGATTTGTTTGCAGCTGAACTCTCTAAGTGGTGGTTTCTTTGTAGCTGAACTCTCTAAAAGGTAACTTCTTCTAACTGATCTTTCTACAGGGCAATTCGTTTCTGGCAGAATTTTCTACAGGGTGATTTCTTTGCAGCTGAACTCTCTACATGATGGTTTCTTTATAGCTGAACTCTCTACAAGGTAACTTCTTCTAGCTGATCTCTCTACAGGGAGATTTGTTTGTAGCTGAACTATCTACAAGGTAACGTCTTATAGCTGATCTCTCTACAGGGTGATTTGTTCGTAGTTGAATTCTGTACAGGTGATTTGTTTGCAGCTGAGCTCTTTACAAAATGGTTTCTTTGTAGCTGAACTTTCTCCAAGGTAATTTCTTCTAACTGATCTTTCTACAGGGTGATTTGTTTGTAGCTGAACTATCTACAAGGTAATTTCTTCTAGCTGATCTCTCTACAGGGTGATTTGTTTGTAGCTGAATTCTGTACAAGTGATTTGTTTGCAGCTGAGCTCTTTACAGAATGGTTTCTTTGTAGCTGAACTGTCTACAGGGTGACTTGTTTGTAGCTGAAATCCCTACAAGGTAACTTCTTCTAGCTGATCTCTCTACAGGGTGATTCGTTTGTAGCTGAACTCTCTACAGGTGATTTGTTTGTAGCTGAACTCTCTACAAGGCGATACTTCTAGGTGATCTCTCTACAGGATTCCTTGTTTCTAACTGAACTCTCAACAGGGTGATCTGTTCATAGCTGAACTTTCTACTGGGTGATTTGTTTGCAGCTGAACTCTCTAAATGGTGGTTTCTTTGTAGCTGAACTCTCTACAATGTGACGTCTTCTAGCTGAATTCTCTACAAGGTGACTTGTTTCTAGCTGAAATCCCTACAAGGTAACTTCTTCTAGCTGATCTCTCTACAGGGTGACTTGTTTCTAGCTGAACTCTCTCCAGGTGATTTTTTTTGCAGCTGAACTCTCTACATGGTTTATTTCTTTGTAACTGAACTCCCTGCAAGGTGACTTCTTCTAGCTGATCTCTCTACAGGGAGATTTGTTTGTAGCTTGACTCTCTGTAGGTGATTTGTTTGCAGCTGAACTCTCTACATGATGGTTTCTTTGTAGCTGAACTCTCTACAAGGTAATTTCTTCTAGCTGATCTCTCTACAGGCCGATTTGTTTGTAGTTGAACTCTCTACATGATGGTTTCTTTGTAGCTGAACTCTCTACAAGGTGATTTCTTCTATAGCTGATATTTCTACAGGGTGATTTGTTTGTAGTTGAACTCTCTACATGATAGATTCTTTGTAGCTGAACTCTCTACAAGGTGATTTCTTCTATAGCTGATCTTTCTACAGGGTGATTTGTTTGTAGCTGAACTATCTACATGATGGTTTCTTTATAGCTGAACTCTCTACAAGGTAACTTCTTCTAGCTGATCTCTCTACAGGACAATTTGTTTGTAGCTGAACTGTCACATGATTGTTTCTTTGTAGCTGAACTCTCTACAAGGTGATTTCTTCTAGCTGATCTTTCTACAGGATGATTTGTTTGTAGCAGAACTCTCTACAAGGAAACTTCTTCTAGCTGATCTCTCTACAGGGAGATTTGTTTGTAGCTGAACTCTCTATACATGATTTGTTTGCAGCTGAATTCTCTACATGATGGTTTCTTTGTAGCTGAACTCTCTACAAGGTAACTTCTTCTAGCTGATCTCTCTACAGGGAGATTTGTTTGTAGCTGAACTCTCTATACATGATTTGTTTGCGGCTGAATTCTCTACATGATGGTTTCTTTGTAGCTGAACTCTCTACAAGGTAACTTCTTCTAGCTGATCTCTTTACAGGGTGAATTGTTTGTAGCTGAACGATCTACAAGGTAACTTCTTCTTACTTATCTCTCTACAGGGTGATTTGTTTGTAGCTGAACTTTCTACAAGGAAACCTTTTTTAACTGAGCTCTGTACAGGGTGAATTGTTTGTAGCTGAACTATCTACAAGGTAACTTCTTCTAGCTGATCTCTCTACTGGATGATTTGTTTGTAGCTGAACTATCTACAAGGTAACTTCTTCTAGCTGATCTCTCTACAGGGTGATTTGTTTGTAGCTGAATTCTGTATAGGTGATTTGTTTGCAGCTGAGCTCTTTACAGAATGGTTTCTTTGTAGCTGAACTCTCTACAAGGTAACTTCTTCTAGCTGATGTATCTACAGGGTCACTAGTTTGTATCTGAATTCTCTACATGATGGTTTCTTTGTAACTGAACTATCTACAAGGTGACATCTTCTAGCTGATCTCTCTACAAGGTGATTTGTTTGTAACTGAACTCTCTACAAGAAAACTTCTTCTAACTGATGTCTGAACAGGATGAATTGTTTGTAGCTGAACTCTCTACAGGGTGATTTGTTTGTAGCTGATCTCTATACAGGTTACTTATTTCTAACTGATCTCTTGAATTCTGTTCAGGGTGACTGCTCTATTAGGATGACTGCTCTATTAGAGTATCTCGATCTCGCACTTGCTACACCAAGTTGGATTTCGTGTTATAACTCCGTGGCTTTAAGTCTGATTCTTCTACACCATTGAAGAGCCTTTCTAAGATGATAACTCCATCTGTACAGCGATTTTCAAAGCATTACCCCAAGTGGTTTATCTGGTAGGCGTGGCAAGCATAATAATAATAATAATAATAAAATAAAAAAATTAGCTAATCTCGATTGCGTAATTGTTACACACTGTTGATTTTTTCGCTGTATCTTCCTGGTTTTTAGCTCGATTTCTTTCAAACCACAAAAGGTTTGAGGTTCAATAGTTAACCTATTCACCCACCGATTTTCAGCTTCTTCCCATACGCGGTTTACCCTGTAGGCGTGACAACATATTGGTGTTATTTTTCGTGCATAATCGCTCATAACTCTTTGCCTATTTATGGTGTTCCAGCCAAAGTTGGTACCGAGATGCGCCTTTATACCCCCCTTCTGTGTGCCAAATTTCAAGGCAATCTGATAACGCGTTCGCGTTTTATAGCAGTTTTTGTAAGTGTGCGAAAAGAGGAAGAAAAATAAGAAGAAAAAAAACGAAGAAACTAAGCCAATTTTTGAAGTCGCATATCTCAGGAATTCCTTAAGCGATTTCGCTCAAATCTGGAATGTGGAGTACTGAAGTTGGAGGAAATGTACATAGCAAAAGTTGTCTTGTTTCATCAAGGCAGCACAGAGCTACGGAGGTGCGAAAATTGCGTTTTCTTTCTTCCTGTCAATATACTCACGGAGTTGCGCGCCGGCTTCTTGGCCACACGACACACTACCGTGTGTCTTGATACAGTAAATTAACACAACTAAATTAAAAGCAGTACAGCAAATAAATGGTACAACTATAGACTACAAGGTAACAATTACTAAACACTAACTAGTTTCAACACAGCTTTGAAAACTCCAGTGTACATTCTTGCCTAAGGTGCTTCAACTGAAACTGGAGAAATGCATATATCTCCATGGTACCATTCTGAACACTCCAAACAGCATGTCATTGGAGGTTGACGTGGCATTATATAAGCCTTCGCTTATTCAATTTATATAATTTTCAGATTTTTCTTCTTTTGCCTCTGATTGGTAACAGAGAAAAACGTTAACATTGTTGTTCAATATTATACAAGATGAGAGATGGCTACACATCTTAGGATAGTCAAATACTAATGTTCCAGGGTTTTCACCTAAACACAGGAGCACTGCATATGCAATGCTAAAAAAACCACAATCATTATTTCCAGTCTGTTTATGAACATCTACAAAGTTCAGGGTAAATTCTGATTGCTGGTGCGCAGTAAACAGGCCATTTGCATTAGTTGTCACAAGAAAACATACTGTCAAAAACCAACACATCTTTCTGGTTGAGTTACTAATTGTTACCCAGTGATTTCTGTTACTGTCATGTATAACTTGAGTGAAAGCACTTTCAACAATCAAATAACTCAATAGCCAACATCTTGAAATTTTGGTTGAACTACTTGTTCAATATTATATTGGTTAGCATTGATAATTGCAACATTAATCCAATCACCCGACTTTGTCCCCATCCATGAAGTGTAATTCATCAATCCAGGAATGGGTGTCTTCATCTTTCATATCAGAACAATTCAATATAATTATTTTAATGTCATTCAGCTATAGTATGAAAATGTACTGTTTGTTCAATTAGAATTTAAAAAAAAAGTAATTCTACAGAAACCTGTTAATTTTAGCAACTTTTATATGCTCATCTGTATAGCACATATATCATATAGGGGGTGGGTGGGAGGGTGCGGAGAGGAGGTGTGGTGGGTCGCCCACGCACAAGAAGTTGTTGACAGTGAAAAAACAGTCTATAAGTATCATGCAACTGTTTAAATATATACGTTCTTTGATATTGTATATACATTAGTTTGCCAGTGATAGTTATAAACGGCGAACAGAATGTAATGAAATGCCCGCCCACGCACAATTTGCGCCTTCGTTAAAATGGCCTTGCTCAAAGACGATTAATTGTCTAGGACGTAGTTTTCTGTATAAATACTTTGGTTTGTTTATCATGCTGTAATGTTGAGCTGCTGTGTTATGCTATAATAATATTAATGCTTATGTTATTATTTTAATGATGTTTCTATTGGTTTAGTGCACGGTGGGAGGTGGAATCGTCCATGATGACGATTGGGCACTGTGCAAATAAGGTGAGTGTATGCTTTGTACAAAGAAGCCCACGTAGCTGTGCAGGGCTCATCTTCTGTATAGTCTTTTTGTTTTTGTTTTTTTGAGGGGTAGCCAATGTCCATGCAAAACACCGAAATGGTGTATCAGAGAGGTTGCCAACGCCCACGCAAAGCACCCAAATGGTGTGTACGAGAGTCCCAATCTTTATGTATTTTAAAAGCATTTAGTGAGATTGCTAACTAGTAACTACCTGTACAGTTGTTGATCTACATCTTGTTTTAGCTATTCATGATCGATCATTGTCTACTTTGTTAAACTCACTTTCTCCATTATTTTTATGTGATTTTGGATTTAGGATTTGGTTTCTAAAATATTTGTGTATTTCTGATTGGATTTCTCACATAGTGTACAAGAGTCCCAAGGCATTGGCTACCCCTCACTTTTTACCAAAAGTCAGTTCATCTCTAGTTGACAAAGGTAGTCTGACCATCTAATTATGATATTAGAATCTAAATTAAATTCTTGATCACAGATACACATTTCCCTTGTTGCTATATGTGGTGGACCACAAAATTAACTAATGTAAACAACCCTTACCATACCTTGTGTTCTATTTTTATGTGAATATGTAGTGTAGTGAAGTGTAGTGTGTGTGTGTGTGTGTTTGTGTGTGTGTTTGTGTGTGTGTGTGTGAGTGTGTGTGTGTGTGTGTGTGTGTGTTTGTGTGTGTGTGTGTGATAAAGATTTTTTTAAATTCACCAAATAAAATGTGACCGTTTTTTCCACAGGTTTACATGCTGGAGATCTGCAAACAGCTAACTTGAAAGTTTTTATATTGACCATTTTTTTAAAAATTAATATTTATTTGATTACATTTACTAAGTTGGATCATGTGATCAAAATAGTTTAACGTGTTATTAGCATGATGTACAAGGGCTATTGACCATTGAAAAGTTGATGAATTAAACATTCACGAAAGTAATGCTTCTTTATTGCAACTCGCCCACGCAATATAGCGCGCGCGTCACTAATGATTAGTGCTCAGCCGGGGTATGCGACCATTGGATTGAGATGGTGATTTTTATAAAATTATTTGTATCATGTATAACGTTCGTCACGAACGGTATAACTAGCTGAAGTATTCAAGCAAGGAGCGATCTAGCCTTGTATCACCGGGATTCGTTAAAAAGTTCGCGGCTGGATTGTTGGGGTGAGCCAATATTTTCATT
Organism: Dysidea avara; assembly: GCF_963678975.1. NCBI lineage: Eukaryota > Metazoa > Porifera > Demospongiae > Dictyoceratida > Dysideidae > Dysidea > Dysidea avara. The sequence continues at coordinate 14,832,821 of NC_089275.1, read as the reverse complement.
GCCAATGGTTTTATGTGTAATGTTAAACCCCCTACTTTGTACCATGAAAAAGGCCGTATTAAGCTGTTGCGTTTTACGTGAAAGTAGATGTCATCCTGGCCATTCCTGCTAGAACCGGGGAAAGGTTTAAAAGTTATCTGACGCTCCATGGAAGAGCCTTGAAAACCTGCTTCCAGTGTAGACGCGTGTATCTTGTAAACGAAAAAAAATTTTTTTTAAAGTCGCTGAATTGTTTGATATAGTTTGGACGATTCTCTGTATGTATCAGCAGTCTTTTATTTTGCTGGAGGATGCTGCTTCTTTTCACTGAGTTGTATACTTGTGAACAAGTTTTTAGAAGCTTCATTGACAGGTTGACTCGATGGAGAGCTGTCCAAAAGGAGTGATCCACTGTGTGATGAGCCTTCCTCACTGCACACTAGATGATATGCATGTTGGAGCAAACATAACAACTGTTAACATAATGATATGAACTACAAAACAAGCAAGGAAATATTAATCCTTTTTCCCGCTAAAACATAAAAATGTACGGTTAATTGTTAGTAGCAGAGCCCATATTAAAATGAGCTCTAAATAGAGTAGAAACCTGGTCAGCATGTTCTATATAATTTCATTGGTGTGAACCAAGCAGTCAAAGAAAAGTATTGAGAGAGAAAGTGGCAAAATGGGTACTACCATTAAATGTTTGTGTATCACCACCACAATGTGATACTGCAGTGCATCAAAAAGCTATTATCAATGCTATTCTTGTCCAGAAAGTAAGCAATGACATTTTTTTTGTTGGCCTTGCCATTGTTTTCCTATCTATAGTAAACAACTACAGGCTACCAACACTTCAGTAACTCCACCACAGGCTTAGCAAACCCATGCAGCACAAAAGAGATTTGATAAAATTTTAACTTAACTTTTAGCCACTAAAATTATCACCACTAGTGTTTAATTGATGGTATATCCATTCTAAAGTTAGCATTAGTAATAGGTTTACAAGTAAGGAGGCTCAAGGAGCCTGTAAAGCCTGATCTTTACAAAGTTGTTGCATTTAAGAAGATTATAAAATTGTAGCTAGGTTTGGAGCAATCAGGCTGTTCCGTTGAGAGACAAAATGTCAAACAAATACACACTCACCACTTTTACTGATACCCAAAAGATTCTTGTCGACTCACATAAGTTTTCAAATTCTGCCATACTTATTGCAACATACAACAGTACTAAATTTCTCTTTCATAAATCAAGCCAAAAGTTCAGTTTTCAACTGAGTGGCCTTTGTTTATAAAACTCTGAATCTCTCATCAAAATCACTGAGATCTGCTATAGTACCTAAAATGTAATTCTCAGTCCTTCTTAGCTCTGGTCTACCACACTGGTTCTGCCATCCAGGTTGTTTTCCACTCTGGTTCTGCCGTCGGAATTGCCTTCCATTCTGGTTCTTCCTGCTATAACCCAGGCAAAATGATCCTGCAAGAACTTTAAACAAGATCTTGCAAGAGAATCCGGTCATTTATTACAGGATTTGGCAGGAATCCTGCAAAATCCTGCAAGAGCTTTCCAGGATCTTGCAAGAGAATCCGGTCATTTCTTGCAGGAACTTGCAGGACTCCTGCGGGATCTTGCAGGATCGTTTTTGCTGGGAAGCACCGTTTCTATAACTACAGCAAAGACTGAATTCACCACAAAAGGACTTCTTTGCATTCGTCACCATTCATCTTGTGTTCCCTCGTGTTGTCACCTGATGACAGCTGCAGGTCACGTGATAAAATCCCACATTAGCATAATTCGAGGCCGGCATAATTATAGCCGAAAGGCTAGTTATCGGCTACAAGAAACAGCAGGCTCGTTTTGTTTGTCACAAAAGTAACATAGTATAGTGTTTGAAGTGATTTAGAGGATATATCTAGGCACTTTAGGCGTTCCGTTCCGGAGAATAATGCCACGGAATATGCCATTCCGTTCCGTGCCGTTCCGTGGAATAATGGTAAGTGTTATATCCCTACTGAGCACCCTACTCCCTACTGTGCTATATCCGTACTGTGTAGCTAGTAAAACAATAATAAGTGTTATATCCCTACTGAGCTCCCTACTCCCTACTGTGTTCAGTAGGGATATAACACTTATTATTGTTTTACTACACAGTAGGGATATAACACTTCTTATTGTTTTACTGTGATTTAATATCATGCACTACTCCAGCTTGTTTCAGTACTTTTTATCGATGTGCTGAGCTCCCTACTCCCTACTGTGTTCAGTAGGGATATAACACTTATTATTGTTTTACTACACAGTAGGGATATAGCACTTCTTATTGTTTTACTGTGATTTAATATCATGCACTACTCCAGCTTGTTTCAGTACTTTTTATCGATGTGCTATATGGCCCCTACTCTAGTTGAAAATTCCAAAATTTTCTTTGTACTTGTTTGTTAACTTTTTTTTGTAAATACTTATTATGACTGGTGAACCCACGCATAGCACATCTGAAATGGCACCACACCCCAATTACTGAGCACAGTAGGGATATCGTAACACTTCTTATTGTTTACTGTGATTTAATATCGTGCACTACTCCAGCCTGTTTCAGTACTTTTTATCAATGTGCTATGGTCCCTACTCTAGTTGAAAATTCCAAATTTTTCTGTGTACTTGTTATGCAGCTTCACTGTTAAAATGTCCTCCTGGAGAGAAAGGTGTCAAAGGAGTGAAGGGACCTCGTGGATATCCTGGAGCAGTTGGTCCTAAAGGAATACAAGGTAGTCATGGAATACCTGGTAGTGATGGACAGAAGGAAAGAAGAGGATTACCTGGTCATCAGGGTCGCAGGGGACATACTGGTCAACCAGGTATACAAGGACCAATAGGTCCAGCAGGTTTACCAGGTTCTCCTGGCAACAGAGACCACTGTCCTGAGTTTGATGAAATTGATTTGGGCTTGGTAAGGTGTATGTGTAAAAACATCACGATGAATGATTTGTTATACACCAGTAAAATAATGCTCTCAACTTACTCTTCATCTATGTCTACAACAGATACAACCCAACCCTGTAGAATATTCTGCTATTTGGCGATTGGTTGCAAGGAAGGAAAAGGGATATGCCTGCTCTTTGAGAGATGCCAGCCAGCCAGCCAGCCACTACTTCGACAATTAGCATGTCATTTTTGTGATGGCAGTTCTGGAGATTAGAACAACTTTCCTTAGTCTTGAAAAATTTCTAGCAAACACATTCAGCATTGCTGTACTCGTTGAAAACTCATGAAATACTTATGTGATGCAACTAGGTTTTGGCTACTTACAGACTGTTTACTGTACATATATTGTAGCAGTGTACATAATCATTTTGATGTAAACTTGAGTGTTGTGTAATGCTCCATAGAATTTCTCCAAGTTTATTACAGGATAATAATGAAGCCATGGAAGTAGTTTCTACTAGATTCTCTACACTGCACAAGTGCAAAATGTCAAACCCATTTACGTGTACTGAGTAACACGTTACATTTCTGTTGAGATTCACATGTAATATATATAATGCTGCTCACAATCTTTAATGTTATCTAAAGGTTATCATGACTTGGGATTGAAAAATGAGATGAATAGCAGGTGCTTACAATGGTCGCTGAAAGTGTGAATCAATTTCTTATATTTTAGCTATTTGCAGCAATTGTTAGCTAACTGATTCAGAATTGTTAATGTACAACACTTGAACTTGAAAAAGTCAATAATACGTATAGCATACTTTTGAATAGGTACTGCTGAATTGTTTAACCAATCACAAATAATATTCTATTACTTTTATTGGTTGTGTCATAGATAACGTGCTAGCTAGCTATGTATAGTAACATCTATGTTTGTACGTATCCACATTTAGGGAGGGATGTTATAATCGCACGTTATATTAATGCATCAGCAGTACATGTAACGTGTTGTAACCAACAACAGACACACAAGCTAAAGTGCTGTTCGGGTACTAATGACTAGTATTGCATCACTGGTACTACATGCAACACAGTTATGCTTCTTCATATTAAATTATAAAATTTAATTAATTACCAAACAGATATAGGCACAAGTGTCCTATAATGTATACACACATACACATACACACCTGCTCATCAAATAATATAATGATATTATGCTTTATTAAAGATTACATGGCCCAATACAGTTACAGTTGTATCTATATAGCTGCAAATAAGTCTATGATTATTTCAAATTTCTGAACCTGATGTTTATGTAAACGTCTAGTGAGATTGTATATAGCAGCACAAAGAAAGTCAACAGCATGCTTGTCAAATTGCCATCATGATAAAAGCTGCCAACAATATTATGGTCTTTCCCAGATGAATCTGATGTGACTGACTAAACTCCTGGACAAGAAGAAACTGTTGTATTTAATTTAGTGTTCAGTGAGAGCTGCATTCTTGCTATAAAACATGCACATTAAATAGATATTAAAGTATTTATTTATAGTGCAATGCAAATAATACATCGCAAAAATATTCACAATCTTATTTTTATATTAAGCCCAAAACTACATGTTGTTATTATGCCAACAACTATGTGCTTATTCGTGACCGAATTTTGGAAAATCACCCATATGGGCGCATTTGACACCTAAAAGATTTAATGATCAACTCACAAACTTTATAGTGCAAACTTACCTGTTAATGATTGTAAACCATTCTCAATACCTTAAATTACAAGAAAATCCTTGAAATATTTTTAAAACTGTTCCCTGCTCTTATTAACAACTCACTAAACATGGAGATTCTAATTATTTCACATGCACCCATATGGGTGATTTTCCAAAATTCAGTCATAGTGATTGAATATTCTATTAGAATGTTTTTTTAGTATTGATAAAGACAAAGAAACACACTATTAAAAGCAAATGTACGTATAAATATATTTTTGTTGTTTTTTCTGCAAACAATGCAGAATTCTTGTACAAAAAATTCTGGAATAGCAAAATTCAGATACACTCAATACTAAATTTAAGTCCTAGCTTATGTACAATATTTTCAGCTAGCTGTGTAGAGAGGATAACTTTTGTAAAAGGCCAATTTTCTAAAAAAATGTGACAGAAGAGATTATTCAACAATCTACCTGACCAATTCAGCTACCTGTCTACAGTTCAGTCTGTACCTGTCTACAGTTCAGTCTGTACCTGACTACAGTTCAGTCTGTACCTGTCTACAGTTCAGTCTGTACCTGACTACAGTTCAGTCTGTACCTGTCTACAGTTCAGTCTGTACCTGACTACAGTTCAGTCTGTAGGTGACCAGAGTATAGGTACATGCATCCAATAATACCGTGTGAGTGCATGTGTGTCCTACAATGTGTAAAGTCATGGAGTCTTCCTCAAAGGTTATATGATATCTATTAACATTTGTAAGGATTTAATGGTACATGTACAATCAAATTATAGTAATCACTATTTATAGAACTATGCTACTATGAGTGTATGTATGGTTTCTTGTGCAAAGTGTAGTGAAAAATCTCTGTGCTACTCTTCAACAATCATAAAACATTGCATTTAGTGTAAGAGTAATCCTGATGTATCCTATTATGTACAAGATGTTTGTGTATAGTTACGAAAAGAAAAGGTTTTTAGTAGTGTTTATTTTAGTTTCCAAATGTTAAAGCTTCAGGGGGCTAAATTTCTCAAAAAATCAATTCCATTGTAGGAAGTAACTGCAAACAATTAATACAGATTTAAGTTTGAGAATTCACACAATGATCTTGTGTTACTTGTCCGATCTAGCTACATTCAATTTTAAATAATTCCAATGTTACACCCATACAAGCTATCACTTTTATGGTTTGTAATGGAAGAACACTTTGTCTCTATCTCAAGAAATGCTTTGTTGCTAGGTAAGTAATGTCATCCGAAGCTTTTAATTTAGTTTTGAATCTATCAACCTTTGTTCCATGTATATACAGTACAGTTGAAATGTGAACCCCTACTAACTAGGTGGTGCTCACACTTATTGTAATTATTATGTTGTCTACTGCTGTAGCCATAGCAACAGTTTATGCACCCCACAATATTTAAGAATAATATGAGTAGTTTTAAGAAATTGTAACAATTTGTACTGTATGCATGCTTATTAGTAATTACGCTGTGTGGAAAATATTTGCAATACTACATGCACACTGGGTGTACCTTGCAACAAAGGACCATTGTTGTGTAACTACAGTGTATACTTGTGCTGAAATAAAACAATTCAAATTTTAAAGTTTAGACTTTTTTAGTAATCAGTTGGCAAACAAAGTAAAGCCTTGTGTAATTTATTGATGTGTAGTCTTTTCTGACCAACTTCCTTTATACTGAAACCTGACAACTAGCTATGTGTTAATGAGTGACACAAGACTGGTCACACACACACTCATGTACGTACATTTAATGATATCTTGTGGTTTCCTCAGTACAATATTGTTATGACATGTTTTAATATGCTACAGAAATTACACACTTAGTCTAAAGTTTAATGATACAATAGCAGACATTTGTGTAGGGTATTATACACATGTGTGTATGGGCAATGTAATTATCATACACTGGTTATTGGAATGTGTACAAATTTTATTTTTACATTACCAGCATTGGCTGTGTTAACTACATGTAATTACTGTAATAATTATTATGGGTACTTTGGGTGGGCCAGATTATACATATACATAGCAATACGCCCCAAATTGTATATCCATAGACTGAATAATATTATTCAATAGGAATACGTAGTGAAAGTATAAAGTTGCAGATCAAAATTAGTCTATGACAAGTCACAGGTTTGTTAAGCAATTGTGGAGCACTCAAGCAGAGTATCCCAGATATCAGAATGATTGGAATGCAGTGAAGCCTAGAACTGGCTTGACACTGATGAATGGAGAAGTGATCATTATTGGTATGTTAACTAGAAACATTTGATACAATAACAAGATATCAAATTACAACATCTAGGTCATACATTTCCATGGTAGCAACATCGCTGATTTACTGCATACGCCATAAATGTTTAAAGTTGATGTATACTGTTACTGCTAGTATTAATGCCATAAAGTTGCACACAAGTTTAGGATCATTTAACACTAAAGAATTGAAAAGCCCGCCACAGTATTCCTATAGTCATAGTTGCAAGTAACAGTGATTTGTGTACTGCGTAGTCTAAAGATGAGATTCCTGTTTGTGCTACTTTGTGTTGGACTAATTGAGAATACCTGTTGCCAGACCAATGGTGGACTGTTTTCTGTCTCTACTGGACCATGGAGTGAGTGTCACAGAATTGATAACAGTTACATGTTTTATAAGACAAGAAAAGTGGTCTGTATGTATAAGAACACTCAAACAGCACCATGGTATTATTGTAAACAACTTGGGTTACACATACCAAATAACAGGACCATTTGTGAAGGGGTAATGCCTGTGGACTGTGTCACAACAGTTTGGTCAGAATGGAATGCCTCTACTCCATCTTTACAACATCGTTCTAGGGAGATAATACTGCCACCGTTACATGGTGGCCATGCATGTCCTCACACATATGAAAGCAAAGCATGTATTGACTGTGTGGTAAATAGTATACACATTGTTTACCAATGGAAGATCAGTGCATGGAGACCATGTGAACCACTATCAGGTCCAGCTAATTGTGGTCATGGAGTGAGACATAGAAATGTTACTTGTATAAACCTGTATGGAGATGAGGTTGATCAAAGCTTTTGCGTATCAGTTTTTAAACCACACAACTTTGTATCTGAAACTTGTGAGTTGCATTGTGAGTGTGTGGTATCAGGATGGTCTTTGTGGTCAGAATGTTTATTAAATTATGATAGTAAGAGTTTTGAACAGGTTAGAACAAGAGTCATTATAAACTATCCACCATCTTCATATACTCATGGGGTGCCGTGTCCTGAGCTAACAGAAACAAGGTCCTGCTCAGTCTTGTATAACTTGACATGGGTTACATCCAGTTGGTCTAGCTGTACTCCATATGACCAGAGCTCAAAATGTGGTGAAGGATATAAATACAGATATGTGTACTGCCAAAAGTCATTTGGGAACCACACTGAGTATGTGAATCTTACAGAATGCAAAATTTTATTAGATTCTCCACCAATTACTCTTGTATCTTGCTCTGTTCAATGTGAACTGAAACACGGCCACCTGAGCCAGTGGACTACGTGGAGTCAATGTATCACTTTCCATAACTGTAGCTTAGGCAGCAAATCTGGCTATCGATTCAGAGAGAAACCTTCACACCACATACCAGATGAGTTTCCATGTTCTCACAGCAAAGAATTGCAATACTGCATGCCTGATGAGTGTGCCTATCCAAAATGGAGCATCAAAAGTACATTGCCTTGTTACTTGACTGATAATAAAACATGTGGTTCAGGATTTGCTACCAGAGAATTACATTGCATAAATATTCATGGAAACATAGTTGCAGAGGTTGAATGTCTTGATGAGAAGCCACCAAGCAATGTCTCTTGCAATATACCATGTGCTAATGATTGTGTTGTTAGTGAGTGGGCTATATGGTCCTCATGTTGTGCTGGAGGAATGAGGGAAAGAACTAGACATGTACTTGCCTATGGGATATCCAATTGCACATCAACACAGCTTCAACAAACTGAAGTATGCAATGAAGACCAGAGCTGTATAGTTTATAAATTGGATTACAGTCAGTGGTATGAATGCATTGGTAAAGTGTCTACCACTTATTGCAGTACTGGTGTACAAACACGTAATGTGACATGCATGCTTGGGAACACCACAGTGCCAATAGAAGAGTGTCCAGGTTATTCAATGGAGAACACTACAAGAGAGTGTAAAGTATGTAAGAGTGAATGTATTAAAAGTGACTGGTATTATGGACCTTGTTCAGTAACCTGTGGAACTGATGGTTATCGACCAAAATATCGTACCATACTCTGGCAAGGAATTGATGGAGTTTGTAAGGACAATGACAGTAATGGAATGGAAGTTGTAGTTGAGCAGTGCCCCACCTTGCCATCATGTCAAAGTTATGTATGGATTAATGGTGTATGGTCAGATTGTTACTTACCTGGCCATGAAATTTGTGGATTAGGATACAAGAATAGAACAGTGACTTGTTCCACTACCAATGGTCATGTAGTAGGGGATTCCTATTGTCTTCATAGTGATTCACAAAAGAAACCTGTTAACTTCAAATATTGTGTCATACCATGTAATTACAAATGTGTACTGAAAAACTGGTCAAAGTTTGGTCCATGTTCTAAGTCATGTGGATCCTCACCAGGCATCAGAACTAGAGTAAGACATGCAGTTTTACCTCTAGGAGTTAAAGGATCTTTTTCTGAAAACTGTCCAGAATTGATGAATGAAGAATTGCATCAAGAAGAAGCATGTTTAGTGCCAGAGTGTTCCAGTTATCAATGGATTGTATCAAATTGGAGTTCCTGTATTTCAGATACTAACATTGGATTGGGAAATATGATTAGAACAGTTGCTTGTATCAATGTCATCGGCAACAAAACTGTATTGATCAATAAGTCACTGTGTGAAGCAGCCTCTCCTACTCCGACTAGTACTGCACCTTGTAATGTTGAGCTTCCTATTGATTGCAAGGTCTCTGAATGGCAAGAACGTGAGCCTTGTTCAGCATCATGTGGTTTTGGAACTACTACTAGATACAGAACTGTGTTACAGCCACCAAATCCTTTAGGAAGGTCATGTCCACTCTTGGAAGAGACAACTACTTGTATGAACAAATCATGTGTTGAAATTATACCTGGGGAATGGACTGCATGTATTGTTACTACTGCCACATACACTAGTGGATATTGTGGGCATGGGAAAATGTTTCAAAATTACTCTTGCTATGTAGATGGGCAGCCACATGACATTACTTCCTGTAACAACTCTAATCCATTTATGGAATCACAAGATTGTTATCTACCATGTACAGGTGACTGTGTACTATCAGAATGGAGTGAAGATGTTAGTAATTGTTCAGGATGTAGTGACAGTGCGTCTTGTAACATAATGCTTACTAGGAAAATTCTGCGACACCCATTGCCTACTGGGAGACAATGTGAATCCCTCACTAAAACAGAACCATGCCATGAATTTCAGTACTACTGGCATACTGGTTTGTGGTTGAGTTGTGTTCTGGCTAATGACAGCCACTTGTGTGGTAATGGAGTATGTAACAGAGTGGTAACTTGTACCCGTAAATCTGATAATAAAAGTGTTTCAGATCACTACTGCATAGATATTATTCCTAAACCTTCACATCAAAATTTTTGTAGCATTGCATGTCCAGTGGATTGCATTGTTTCAGAATTTGAGCCATGGTCAATGTGTAACTCATCCTGTGACATAGATGGCATGCAAACACGACAGAGACATATATTAATTAATTCTAATGAAGTTGGCAGGTCTTGTCCTCATCTTCAAGAAACAAGATCTTGTGACATTAATGTCAATCATTGTTACACTTATGACATGGTGTATTCTGAATGGGGCTCATGCAGATCTGATAAAGTTGGTAATTATTGTGGCAGTATGACGATGTATCGAACTATTGACTGTAAGAGGAGAAATGATGGGGCTTTTGTACATTGTGAGAATTGTGTAAGCAACACATCACTACAACTTGAAGACACTTGTTCAGTTGATTGCATAGAGGATGAATGGTGTAGATATAGCCCATGGAGTACTTGGTCCAGCTGTACATCAATTTCAACAAAGAATATCTCCTCGTTCAGCTTTAGATCAAGAAAGTTATTGAACTATGATCAACGTAAAAATGATTGCTTGAGTGATCAATATGAGACCAAAGAATGCATTGATAATAGTATAAACCTCCTATCATTTAGGTGGCAATTTGGCCCCTGGTCACTGCAAGGCAGAAGAGCTGTCTGGTGTGAATCCATCAGAGATAGAAACATTGCACAAGACCAAGCTTGTGTTTCAGCACTAAGACCATCAAATGTCTTATGTACTTTTCATTGCGGTAGACCATTCATCTGTGACACCATTTCAGGATATTGTCATTGCCAAGATGGTCTAGAGCTAATGCATGGAAGATGTTTACCTACTCAAGGATGTATGACAGATTCACATTGTCTGTTGGATAATATGCAATGCCAAAATTTCACTTGTGTCTGTGCAACAGGATACAGAAAGAACGGCAGTGGTCACTGTTTGAAAAATACTGATCTCAATAGTACCCCTGTTGTGACTCCTACATCTTCCAATCCTACAGTCTCAGGCAGTAAGTCATGTGGTGTTGCATATAATAATATCCCTGATGTGTTGTGGTTATTGCTATGTGTGTTGTACATGACTCTAACAACTTGGTGGAATTAGGAATGTTCCTGTATATAAAGCATGTTCTTGATATTATTCCACACCACACTGGTTGCTGCCAATGTGATCTCCATAAGCAGGTACTTCATTTAATTAAACTAAACCAGTGAAGTACAGATCTTGTGTTAACTAGAGGAGAAAATGTCACACCGCTTTGTGTTGTATAGTGTAGAACTGATAATGGGACTTTGGGTTCCTTGATATACAGAGCTGCTGTATGTACTAGTCCTACCCTTTAAGAGAGTTTTCTTGTGCCACTCATAAAACCTAAGAATAAAAGGGTTCTCTAGCCAGGAAATATCCCATGTCAGCCTGTAATTAATAAAGCTTTGCATGTGTCACATGCATATGCATGTGTGAGTGTGTGTGCGTGTGTGTGTGTGTGTGTGTGTGTGTGTGCGTGTGTGTGTGTGTGTGTGTGTTTGAGTGTGTGTGTGTGTGTGTGTGTGTTTGAGTGTGTGTGTGTGTTTGAGTGTGTGTTTGAGTGTGTGTGTGTGTGTGTGTGTGTGTGTGTGTGTGCGTGTGTGCGTGTACGTGTACGTGTGTTTGTGTGTGTGTGCACACATGCATGTGTGTGTGTGTGTGTGTGTGTGTGCGCACGTGTGTGTGTGTGCGCACGTGTGTGTGTGTGTGCGCACGTGTGTGTGTGTGTGCGCACGTGTGTGTGTGTGTGCACACGCATGTGTATGTGTAAGAGAGGGAGAGAGAGAGAGAGAGAGAGAGAGAGAGAGAGAGAGAGAGAGAGAGAGAGAGAGAGAGAGAGAGAGAGAGAGGGATAGAGAGTGTGTGTATGTATGTATGTGTGCGACTATGTGTGTGTGTGTGCATGTGTGCATATGCATCAACAACTAGGCCTGATTATCACAATCATTAGCTGTGGATGACTCGAGGCTGGGGTGCGTGTGCGTGTGCATTCATGTACATGTGTGTGAGTGCATGCGCACATGTCTGTTACTATATACAGTACTGTAGGTGTATTGTATACACATAATACTATACTTCATTAACTTACGTGTCAGCTGACATTACCATATCAATGTGTTTCTTTTCAACAGGGTCCTGGTTTCTACTGGTTATTGTTATTGGTCCACTGATACTGTTTTTCTTGATTGTGTTCACCATAGTAGTTATCTGTTACTGCAGGTATGACAGATTGTGCATGAAATTTTACTACAATCATGTATTACATGTATACTAGTGACATGGTGAAATTCTAGAAATTAATAGCAATTGCCTTCAATTATCACCTTATTATTTGTTACATTGTTTGTACATTCATGACATCAGAGTGTGATTTTGGTTTGGCTCTTAAACAGTGGGAATCATCTGAAATATGCACTGATTGAGAATTCTTAGCACAAAAATTAGCACAAGTAATGGGTTTCTGAATTACTACACATGTAGTATTATGTTTCATCAACCAACAGCTTTATGCTATAGCCTATTAACAATAAATAGCATAACATGACTGTGCATTGCAAGAAAATGTTGAAGCAGGCATGTTGTCTCAGTTGATCTCTACATACTTGGTGTGTATGTGATTGACATAATATGGCTTGTTACAAGTAATGCTATATACTGTACTGTATAATGGTATCTATAGTGAAACATTGTATGTTTACATCTCAGAAGTTCAATAAGTATTTCACCAATCATTTAAATAGTAGTGATTTGTGGTATCTTTACTTGCACCAGTTTGCTGGAGATGCAAAGGCTTTAGCTGCAATTATATGTACAGTATGTACAGAATGTATGGATGTACTGTACATAACATATGGTACTTCAATGAATCTCTTAGTGGTTTGAATGAATATTGACAATAAGGCATGTCAAAGTTAAATGTAATCACTAATAACTTCCAATGCACAGTAAAAGCAAACTAGTGAACGTCACTACTAATGGCTGCCACAATACTCAGTATTTTTGTGTAGTGACGTTCACTACTAAGTTTGTAGTGAACGTCACTCCATTGACCACCAAGCAGTGACGTTCACTGCAAAAAGTAGTGAGTATTGTGGCAGAGCAATTCACTACTAATTTTTTACAGTGTGGTTTTACAACAGTATTATCATGTAAGAATGATTGTTGTATTAGAGCACATGTATTTACTAACCAAGCATCACATGATACATAGTATGTAAATATATACTAGTACAGATATTAATTATTTATATGATATTGTAACCTGCAGGCATAGAAAACGTAAGCAGTGTACTCCAGTTCAAATAGAAATAACTTGGCCACATCTTGAGAGACTTTCAAGACAAGCCAGCATTACATCTAGAAATGTTCAGCTACGCCATACTGACAACCTCCCCCCTCAACAAGATGTTTCAGTACAAGAAGGACAAATAACAATGTCAACATCTTCCACAGAAGATCCATTAAATATGCAAATAGATAGTCCTCTACACATATCAGTTCCCCAACATTACAAATATGAGGTGTCCCCGGATGGTGAAAGCCTTCAAACTTATCGGTCAGTTATTTCAACTTCTACAGCAGCTCACTATCCACATGTATCAATTTATGATACTAATTCAGCTCAGTCTAGTCCACAAACTACAAAAAGAGTCTTAATTGGAACAAATCGTTTGCACATGACAGTGTCAGAAACCAATCCAGTTCAATCTAGTCCACAAACTCCAAAAAGAACTTTAAATTCTACAGCAACTCATCATCCACACGTACCTGTTTATTCAACTAATTCAGCTCAGTCTAGTCCACAAAGTACAAAAAGAACTTTAAATTCTACAGCAACTCATCATCCACACGTACCTGTTTATGCAACTAATTTAACTCAGTCTAGTCCACAAACTACAAACAAATTGGTGAATGCATCAGATCAAACTAATCCAAAATCAAAGAAAACACATACTGATGGAACCGAGACTTCTAACAGTTGGCAGGCAGAAAAATTTGAGGACAGTGTAGTATACAAAGCAAAGGCTAAAGAAATGTGGAAGCAAGCACAACAATCTCCAGTAAAGTTTCAAGCAGTACTTTAATGGAAATTTTGAATTTTAGATTGATTTTTAAAATGTATATACTATAAGTAATAAAGCACAAAACTGTTAAACTTATTTTGATGATAGCTATTCGATTTAATTGAAATTTACTTTACTTTACTAACTATATGTGACCGGGCCTGTGAAAACAGGGCATGTGGGCACAAACTACACCCCATCACTCTTCAGGTCATATCGCAGAGCTAGAATAGTAGTTTTTCATTCTGTAACTTGCATCATAATGCCAATTAAATTCTGACTACGAGCTGAAAATTACAATACCATAGCATAATGGTACAAAAAGTTATGAGTGATGAACGTGTGAAAAAGTAGGCAAAAATCATGTGCCCACATGCCCTATTATCGCAGGCACGTCACATATTGTTTTTTATGTTTGTCACTCACTTAATCTTTTGGAGTAAAGGTATCATCAGCCCCTGTTGCTATGAGTAGTAATCTTCTCCTCAGTCCCACAAGCTGTTGATAGTGGGTGCAAACTCATGCACACGCACCAACAGCAAGTATGTGCACATAGATGAGATGAATGATATACATCTAGATAAATTTTAATGGTTGTCTTCTAAATCTAACTGAGTGCAGTGCTTGGCCAGTGTCATGCCAGTACTGACCATTATCCATGTTGCTTGAGCACTTTACATTTTCAAATCTGTTTATATAGTGTCTGTCTTAATGTACATGCAGCTTGTTGCCTGTCAGTACTCCGATCAGTCTAAATACTAAAAAAGTGAAGCTATTGTATGTACAGATTTTACATTGCTACTACTGTGATTGTTACAGATGTTGTAAATTGCAATTGCAAGCATGAACTATAGATAGCATAATAAATATTTTTTGTTGTGATGATTCTTGCATACAAACATGATACATGTATGTAGCTACAGTACTTCACATAATCATTATTTAGATTTTACAAACAAAACACAGTACTGGTTAAAATAATTATAGTTACATAATTACATACAAACTTCGATTACATACAGTAAAGTAGTCAACCACGTTTTCTGCATAACTATGACGAGTAAGAGTTAAAGTGACCTTTATAAAGGAGATAAACTGGTGACTATGATATAGATATGGAAGGCGCCTTGATGGAAGGTACGGTAACTCACCCGTGTTAAACTAAATTTGCAGTGACTTGTGTACGCACACATTCATAGTATCAGCAAGTGAACCTCGAGCTTGTAACTTGAATATACTGCACATAATGTAAGGCATTATTGTTACGAGGTGGTTACCAATGTGCCTGACAATGTCATGCATATTTACACTGTAATCTCACTGGTTATGTACACATGGGGCAAGGTCGAGAACAAGGTTGAAATTTAAACTATGATGAGTACTACTGAATCTCTGCTTTGTGCTGTTGCTTGCTTTCACCGTAAATTCTTACAGGTGAAACAACATAACCAAATGGTTAGAACAGTGGCTTGGTATGTCCCATGATGCTGGCCAGTTCATGCTGTTGCAGTTGCCATGACTATAACTGATTATTATGGAACTTTGAGTTCCACGTCTTCTATCCATGTTAACCTCTTGGAAGTTACTAGTCTTTTCCAAGGTGGATTTTCCTGCACATACTCAAGTGCTTAGGATGCTTTCCTCAGCAGCTTCAAGCCTAATAGAGTTAACATAATGCTGCATAAATGTTCGTTTGATATCCAGCTTTTATTTCTCTTGTAATGCTGTGTACCCCTGGACACTAAACAAGACTACACGACCGGCCACAATTGACGCAATAAAATACTGAATAGCTTTTTTCATTGTACCAGTGATAAACATGATGTCATACACTCATCCAGTATTTTCCATAAACACAAACTGAGTACATATGCAACAAAATTTAATATTTTATCTTCAAATGTTTACTAAAACACTTCTTCATATTCTCCCTATTGTGTTGTGCGTATTGTCAATCTTTATTGTCAATCTTATATCAATTACTTTATTTTGCAGATTATTAAAACAAGGTACCACAGAACTTGCCAGCTTGAGCAATCCTAATGTAAGTGTATTTTGTTTCTGATTGTACAATAGACCATGTGCAATCTTGGGGACATGGTTTTGTAGTATTGATGCAAGAATATTATAGGGATGGGCAATTATCCAATGATCATAATAGCAATAGTTGACATCGTCTTTTCATTAACTAGTGATAATTAAAATCGGCAATTATCGCATAATAATCGAATAAGTATCTTAAATATTTAGTTGAATATTTTGTTACAGTGGTTAAGTGTACAACAATCGTGATAATGGCTCATGACAATAGTTGTACGACAGAAATGTTTATACCCCCATCCCTAGAATACTATAGTCTAACTTCTCGGACATTCCCTTAAGATATTTATAGCTACAAATACAGATTATTGCACACAAGTCGGTACTAATATAATTCCCTACCCCAGGAAGTAATAAACCCAGGACCAAGGACCTGCAGGGATCCAGAAATTTTATATATTTCCAAGTGTTTATGCATTCTATAATTGTATTAGATGCCTCTGCGAGTCACAGTGTCTCGTCTTACATAGTCATAGCACTTCTGCAGCATCAAAGTACCTCACATGACGTCTATTGTCAGGGATCTAGACTGGCTGCTCACTGGTTACAGCTGGCTTTCTGTATGACAAGTACACTAGTATTGTGTAACTGGAGAAATTTTGTGGGACATTTTTTTCCAGGAAATATTTTCCGTGAAAGGGTGACTGCTGGTAGGAGTTGCTGGTTACACAAACAGTTTGACAAATAGCCTTGTGCGCTTCATGTGGTACATAAGAAGTTAAACCTTCTAGTATTTATTAATATTGGTGCGTAGCTGGAGGTGTGAAAATGAGCACCTATCAGAATGGTCTATGCTAAGCAGTCCAAACCCTCTTTCAGAGTAGGCATGGATTTGTGAGGCACCATGGTATATATAGAGTAAGTGATGTGGTCATGCAAGACAGGATGCTGTGACTTGTAGAGGTAACAGGCATGAATATTGTGAAGTACCAATCGAGTTCTTCATTTCCAGGTCCACTGCTTATACCACCTCATATTATTTACACATTACATATTGCAATAATAATTATTATTATTATTTATTGTTAGCATTTATATTCCAGGAAGTGAATAGTCTATGTGATAGATGATGATGGCCTATTAATCAGTCTGCTTGCTTCAGCACTGATAAGCCCCCTGACTATATTATGGTGAAGAGCCTTAGATGATCTGTAGATGTCCTTATTCCAAGAAGCTTAAGACGGCAATCAATCTGCAGCAATTGGTGACTTAATTGTAAATTGGCCAATTTCGACATGTAACCGACAATTCCTTTGTAGCATATCTAAGTGTGTATTACATGTGTTTATGTATAATGTACTGTAATGAGGAGTGAAAAACAAAATGAAGTGTCCATTTATATGTTGGTATTATTCTTCAGTACAGAGGTATTTGTGGAGCAGACTAGGGACTTGCAATCATAGTTTGCAACACACACTAGTAATATTTACACAGTCAGAAGTTTCGTGCTCCAAGTATGAAGCTTACATGTCTGGTTGATGTACATGTACTGATAGTACATTTGATAAACTTGTCTCACCACTATTATGTTTACTGTGTTTGTTACAAGCCTTGATTATTGCATTTTGAAAGAATCATTACACCACAGCATCGAGTGTTATGAAGATGACGTTGACTATAGAGCTGAAACAAACAGGTATTCTGTATACCAGTGTGTGGCAATGACCATGATACAACAAGATATCGAGATTGGGAGAATGGGCTGGAGCAGTGTAGCCTTGTAACCTGACCCTTAATCTGTCACATCAGATCACATGACCCTCAAACAATGGGTCATGGTAAATGTGTACCTCAACATCTATGATAAAGCTCAGGCTGGTATATTTGGTGGTATGCCTATTTACCCCACACCAGCTGCCCTATATTATCCCTCCTAACTGATATGCTACAGCGCAGCTCATGTCCCACTAACCAGCTGTAGTTTGGTACTATGAGTGGAAAGAAAGAGATGGGGAAGGACCGACCTTTGGTGGGATAAAATGTTTCCAGCACAGCAAACAGTTAGTGATACTGCTGCTCCTTTGCTACCCTGCTATAGCATAGAATAATCTAAAACAGGCAGGCTGCTACATATGGTATTACCCCAAACCTGTTGTTGATACTCTCTTATGAATACCACCATGCATAGTGATCAAGCTAACCCAATTGTTTAGTTATTTACTGAATAGTGCATAGTGTTCAATGCTAGTTCCCATCGACTGATGTTGTTATGGCCACTTAACCTTCAATTAAACTTGTAATATGCAACAGGTCTGAACAAGTGATAAAAATATACACAACTTATAATTGACAAACAAACTACAAATTAGTTACAGAATAAGTTAGAATACACACTATTATAAACCAATTACATTGTGTGTGGTGTCTTCCCATAATCTCCAGAATACCGACAATTGCTAGAAATAAAAGACCACTAAACACCTTACAGAAATTGGATAATTAAATTCAGCAAATAATCAACACTATTGCAGTAGTGGAGTAAGAAAGGCATTGGACACAAAGTTAAGTCAATGATGCATTGTATTGCAGCTGTTGTGGTTGGTGAAAAGGCACATCTTAGGCCTTAGCAAGTTAGTCAATACAAATTCTTTAAAAGTTAAAGTTTAATAACTTCCCAGAAGCATTTTGGGTCACTCTGAAATCACGCTAATTTTCCATTGACATTGTAAGGCAGAAAAGCGACAATCTACATCATCGTTACTGAGCAAATGACAATGCTCAATTGATGATTTGATTATCCATATGGTGCAGTACACACATAGCTGACAATAGACTTACCTCGGTATCCACATGATCCCAATTGCTATGAATCAACATCTGTCTGCCACTAGCACCTAATATAAAGAGGAACATTCACCATTTGTGACAGCAGTTGCTGGTCTTAACTGAAAATCAACACAATACGAAGGTGATTTGTGAACAGTAAATAACATGTCCGTTGTTGGAAACTTTAATAAATATGGGACACCTTTTAATGATTAATGGTACACACCATATATTATAGCCCCTTCCTAAAGAAATCTGAACATTTTATTGCATGGATAATGGATATCCTACCATGTTTAATATAGTAGACAATAGTAACACATTATTATTTGTTAAAAGATAAATGTATCACTCATTTCTACCTACATTAATATACCTTGTAGTAGATACTATGCTGCTACGTAGAACAAAAATACTTGACAATTCACAACCAAGGTTATAACAAGTAGCTCCACTAATGACTGCACCAAATTAAAAACAGACAATATTATATAGTGGGAATTACTATTTTACCAAATTTTGAGCAAAAATGGGCAATTATTTGTAAATTCTGCCTATTGCACGTTGAAATTAAGCAATTTTGTTTGAAATTTGCAGGAGTACCGTCAAAATCAACAATTAAGTACTAAATTTTGTAATTTAGTTAAATTTCAAAATGCAGCAAATTTTATTCAAAATTTCAGCATCAAAAAACATTCAACAAAAACAAGTGCTATACGAATTCCGCTGTTACATAATTTTCTTTCATCATTATAATATCTTCACTGGATAATTCCATCGATGGTGACAATGATATTTTTCCAACCACTGCTCGCTTTGGAAATTCTTCAGTTACAATTTTGTTGCGACGTCCTCTCCAAAACTTGAATTTCTCATCGTAGTCTCCCTCGAGCCATCCCACCTTGATAACTGTAGTGCCTATACTGGCAACTTTACCAACTTGTGGTAAAAATTCCTTGTATCTTTGGCACTTCAAATAAACATAGTCACCGACTTCATATGGAGACGGAGCAATACTTTCTGGTTCTGTAGGTATAGTGTCTGGGCCTTTACGAGCAGGTTTCTTTTTTCCAATTTGTATCTGTAACAAAACAAAACAGATTCTTTTGGTAGCAAGTTACATATAATATGAGTGCTTGCATGCAGACCTGAAAATTCAGTTCCTTAAAATATCTTTAGAACTGAAAATTCAGTTTGCTCAAGAAATATTAGAACTGAAATTTCAGTTCGTTCAAGAAATATTAGAACTGAAAATTCAGTTCGTTCAAGAAATATTAGAACTGAAAATTCAGTTTGTTCAAGAAATATTAGAACTGAAATTTCAGTCAGTTCAAGAAATATTAGAACTGAAAATTCAGTTTGTTCAAGAAATATTAGAACTGAAAATTCAGTTTGTTCAATGTATTTTAGAACTGAAAATTCAGCTAAAACTGGTACTGGTGATAAAGCATAACCAGTGTGACGACATTCCGTAAGTTTCTTGAATCAAAACATTCCGTAAGTTTCTTTTGCCGTTCATGACTGGAACGGCAAAAGGGAAAATATGAGACACTACTTTCAATTAAAGCAAGAGTAAATTTACTCTTCATAATACATGTAGTAACATACAAAGTTTTAAATCCCTTTATTTTATAATGTATTTCGTAAATCATGATGTACTTGCTTTAGTGGCAAGGCCTACTACGCTGGTTATAATTGCAGAACACCTGAATGGTCCACTAGGAAAGTTCACCTTAAATAGCCTGCACGTGCATGGAGTTGCTGCACCTGCTTCTAAACTTAAAAAAGAACCCCACCTTCAAGCCAATGTTTTCCTAAGGAAACAATCATGATCATTATACACTTCGTTTAGCATTTAATTATTCTTTGTATACAGGTTGCTTTTAATACTTAATGGTTTGCTCATGTGGGTGCATACAGACAAACAAAGATAGGTAGGTAGGTAGGTGGGTACCCACTACCTACCTACCCACACACATACATCCAATTTTAGAAACAATTACAGCAAACTAGGTGGCCCACGGCCAGCTGTAGGCAAGCGTCTGGTTTAAAAGTGGTTCTAAAACACTAAATTTCAAAAATGGGAAACCATGATTAAATAAGGTTGAATTGGTAACAATTACATATACTGACCGGACGATGATTAGTATATTTGGAAGCATAGTTCTGAATCCTTGGATTAACTGGCACATCTATAGTACTGGACGCTGTAAACCTGAAATACATATAAATAATACATAAGCAATCTTTTTGAGGAGGTGCAACACACCGTTCATCTACCATTGTTATGCTGTCTAAAATCCAACCAGAACTTTGTGGGGTGCTTCCAAAACGGTTTTCAATCCCTGAAATGTCTTCCTTCCATTGAACTAAATCATCTGATTTTATAGCTCCAGCAATTTCATACTTCACAATATCCTTCTTCAGCTGTCCCAAATCTTGCTTGGCCAATGATGGCTGGATAAGCTCTGGTCTTCCGGTTGGTACAGACTGAAAACCACCAGTAAACCATAAATAATACCTTGGAATTACTCTCACAAGTTTATAAAATAGTCTATTTATATATACAACAGGGATGACTGCAAAAGGTAACAATATAATAAAAATTTCCCAGAAATTCCTGAATGGTGGCCTAATCTTTTCATAATTGATGTGCATGCTGCCTTTTATATTTGAGTATACTGTATGTAAGTGACATATATGTGCTGGTCAGATTTAAGAAGGTACTAGTCAGGTTTTAGAGGTAGTGATCATTTTGACCACTACTGACCAGTGTGGACAGAACCCTGGTAATTATATATCCACATGAGTGAACTATATACACAAAAGAACAGTTTGTTTTAATCTGAAACAGCTTCCCTAGCTAATACATAACAATAGCACTACATATAGTAGCTTCTATTTGCATTTTATCTGTTGTATTTTTTGTAGGATCAAAGTTCAAACTGGATTCACAGCAGTTTTACAAGATGATGGATATACTTATTGTCAGTGAGATTTCATTGCAGAGGTTGCCAAACTCTCCCCGCAGAATTCTGCTACAGCAGACCCATCTTAAGTGGTCGCCTTTGAGTCACAATTCATATAGGCAGGTGGCTGTATTAATTTGGGAATACAGACAGGTGCCCTTTCTATATAGACAGCCATTAAGACAGGTTCCAATGTATGTTGTCACACATGTATCACAATTAATGCACATTCATTTAGACACAATGAATTGGAGGTATATGTGGGAATATGCACTTACTTTTAAAAGGACACAATTACCAATCCAATCATTATGTGACCAAAACTTGTACTGCATCACGGCTTTCCCTGATCCATCCTTTTTGAACATAAAAATGTGTGGCTCAGTGTGGTAGTGGATTTCTTCAAGATGAGGAGCAATCCACTCCCTGATGTTATATACTTCTTCTACCACAGACGCATGGACCACATCTGGATTACTTCTTTTCGCTGACTCTAGCATTGCTACAACCAAAAAAGTGCACGTATGATTCATGACATGACACATTCTGGTGATATTCTTGAAAGAAACCTTAAAAGTAAAATTTGAACTTTCTAACACAACAAATACTCAGGGACGACGACATTTTGCCATATACTTTATAGTCCCAGTAAACCATGAAATCTACTGCTCTATTTCATGTCCAAAATGGTAGGTCACTAGTATAGAAATCTTTATAATTACCTAGCACCACCCATATTCTTAGTCACTAGTATTAATTCAACCAAATCTGGTATCTACAACTTTGCAGAGAAGACTGTAGGTTGAGTAAAACCAACTAAAAGATACAAAAACTTCCCAGTACACACATGTACAAAGGTTCCAAATGTTCATTCCAGTCCTGGACATCCAAGGCGTAAACACACACACACACACACACACACACACACACACACACACACACACACACACACACACACACACACACACACACACACACACACACACACACACACACACACACACACACACACTGCTTCTGGAGTTAACATTAGGTGCCCCAGCTACCCCAACACCAGCTGGGTAGGCTGGAGTGGTTTCTTGGTCAAGGAAACAACACAAAACACACAATTAGCTGTACCAAGTGGGTGCATGCCTGGCTTGAAACATATAAAAGTTGTGGCTTTGCAAGACTATATTTGATCACAGGTTAGTTTTGATGGCAGTAACCCACTACTAAAACATTATACACTATTGTTGTAGGTATATGAGCAACATCAGGTTTACTACAGTGTACACATATTTACCAGCTATTGTACTTGCTGAATTTTTGCTTAAATATTGAGATAGTCGACTGAACCGTTGATCTACGTCCTCGTGGGTATGACCCACCATTAAAAATCCAAGTTCAATCTGAAACAGATGTAAAAAATCATTAAATTCTATAGGTACGGAGCAGCATTGAAACTGGGTTGGGTCATCCGGGTCATATTTTATCTGGATCATCCAGGTCTGACCTGCTTGAGTGGGTCAGAACGTACGAAAAAATTAGAATTTCACAATAGAAAAGTGTAATGTAGTATACTGTTGTACTCCTAATCCTTCTTGAGCCACGCCCACTTATTCTAATTCCATTTACTGCCTGCAAGAACAGCAGAGCCATGCCCCTTATTTTGTATGTGAATATACGCTAACAAAATTGCATATTTGCTGTTTGCAGACTATATATTGAGCCACACCCACTAATCACTGGAGTTAAAATACTCTGCCCTTACAGCAAATTAGTTTTCGTGTATAATACAGCTGCATAAATCATGGTAGCCATGCATTTATTGGTATTAGTGCATGCTACTGCTGCTATAAATCTAGCGTGCTCAATTGCCCGATGCCACCAGAAGCACATGGCACTTGACTCAATTTTATTGATCCGGGTCACATCCAGGTCAGCAGTCGTGGCCCAGTTTCAATGCTGATATGGAGCATGGCTATACTCTACTATACGTCTCATATCATAAAGACATAATAAATAACAACACACAAATGTTTTGTTCTCTATAGCCATAGTTTGCATACATACAGTGCAAATTTGCAAGTAATGCTATAAAATTAATATGTATGATGTATGTACACATGTATGCAGTAAAAATAAATAAAACTTACTTCTTTAAAGATGTTCTTTTCTACTAAATATGCCATAAATCCATAAACATATTTGTTCTTATTTTCCCGAACACCTATAAAATAAATGCTTGTAGTGATAAATGCTTCAAAAGAATAATACAAGGAACTGCCTATAAGAATGTGTCGTCAGAACCAGCCATCCTCAGATAAGAGTAAGGACATCTTAACTTGGCCTGTGCAAAGGAAGGACCTTCGCAGACTTCTAGGCCTTGCAATTTTTTACACCATATTATTCCGCAAGTACACATAGCCAGCTCCCTCAATGCACCCACAGACAAAAACGTAATAACTAGGAGGGTGCACATCAACAAGCTCTCCACACTTTAAAACATGCCCTAGTTAGCCCTCCTGTACTCAATTACCTAACAAAACATGACACGTTTGTGCCTATGACCAATGCATCAGACACTGGTGTTGGTGCAGCCCTTTCCCCAGCCAGGGCACAGTGATTGAATATGCCAGCCGAGCACTGACCAAAGCAGAACCACCACTGAGAAGGTGTGTCCATCTATTGTCTGGGAAATCCACAAGTTACAATACTATCGTACATTTGGTGATTGAGATAGATCACAAACCCTTAGAGTGGCTACAGTCAAAGTGATCTAGTTATGAAGTGGAAAACATTGACATATTTAAATCTATGCTACGTAACTATTATTTGGCAATCAATAACTGACATTATTGTATTATATTATCATGAACCACGATAGTGGATTCATAATAGGGATCGCCCATGTTTTTTGTTGCAAAAACTCTAATAGAACATACACCTAAAACCCACCTTGAAAAGCATTCTTTAGGCTAAAACCAACCTCTAGTGGTTCTTTACAAGGAATATAGGTCCCCTAGTTAGTAAAAAAGGAAGCAGAATGTGAATATCAGCCAAAACTGAAATTTGCCATTTTGTTCATATTTTCATCTTCATATTCATAATATTCTTTCACAGGCATAACTCATTTTAGAAGCAGAGTATTGAAATATAAAGTAGCTATATAGGCTTGTTAAGTGGATTAGTGTGTGTCTGTGAGTTATTTTCGACTTCATTTTCAAGCTGGAACAGCCCAAACGGGACCGCTTCTTCTTGCTCAGACGCCATTGCCCGTACGAGAAGCCATACAATGCCGCTCTTATCA
Source organism: Dysidea avara (assembly GCF_963678975.1). Taxonomy (NCBI): domain Eukaryota; kingdom Metazoa; phylum Porifera; class Demospongiae; order Dictyoceratida; family Dysideidae; genus Dysidea; species Dysidea avara. The sequence continues at coordinate 14,807,356 of NC_089275.1, read as the reverse complement.
ATGGATTTGTGGCATGAATGAGTTAGTTTTTTGCTAGATCTGTTGTATTAAAGATTAATACAGCCGAGGAAGCTTATTTTGTGAGCAAGAGACTGTTTTTAGGTGGTTTTTCTTGCCTATGGTTTGTGTACGTGCGCGGGTACTGAGCGCGCGATCATGGCAAGGATTTATCAACCTTTGATAAACTGTACTGAGACATTCTGCATCGCTTTTATGGGTGAATACAAAGAATGATACAACAGTTCACTCGTGATAAAGCCTCTCACCTTGCGCCAACTACTGGGTTGGATTTCTTTCTTAGTTTCAATGGAATGTTGTGGTCACTAACTTGTGGTGCCACATTAGCTAATTGTCTGCAGCTGGTTAGCTTCCTGTTAAAATTACTGAACTTGAAGCAAGCTCAACAGCGATCATCCAGATTATAAGCTGGTGCTGTAGCACAGACTTTGCTTAATAACAAAAAACATCAAAGTTCATGCATCCAAGTACCTATAGCTGCATGCAGCTAACTACAAAATGTTTATTCTCCACTCTGCCATGAGTTTGCTTCGAGATTACACGATTGCTTGTGACTATCCGTGTGTGTGTGTGTGTGTGTGTGTGTGTGTGTGTGTGTGTGTGTGTGTGTGTGTGTGTGTGTGTGTGTGTGTGTGTGTGTGTGTGTGTGTGTATGTGTGTGAATACTAAACATAAAATATACTACCCTAGATATTTGTCATTTATGGACACGCACAAACTGCTAATTGGTGTAGCTACAGTACATGCGTGTCCAAAGTGTATCCGTGGGCGTGTGCATTTAATGTAAGTACATGTATGTGAGTGTGTGCATGCACACCTACAAGTTAATCCATAAATGGATTAAGAAAAAAGTACGTAAACTAGAAATAATAAAAAATTAAAATTTTCAAACAAGGAATAGGCCTAGATCGCTGAAAAAGCCAGCAAACAAGAAGGGATCGCTGGGGTGGTAATGTTATCCACAAATCCCTATTTTGATTCAATTAACCTAAAATGAATTACATGATGCAATTAACACTTGACGTGGAGAGGCTTTAGTAGTCCACAAGAAAAAATTTCCTATACTGAGTCAATAGGGATTTGTGGATAACATTATCACCTCAGCGATCCCTTCTTGTTTGCTGGCTTTTATAGCGATCCCTAATCCTTGTTTGAAAATTTAAATTTTTTATTATTTCTAGTATCTGTATATATTCCTCTGTTTGTGAAGTTTTCACAGAAATCAAATCAAAAAATGCACACTTGAGAGGTGCATGGTTCTTGCAGTTGCGAGGACTCAATTTTTTGAGTTAGGAGGGATCCTGTAATCAACATGCTGCTGCGCTTTCCCCGTAAACCTGTTACCATGGTAGCCATCAGTAATGAACTAGCACCAATGTGCTCGCAGCAGCTCAGAGGTCAGACCCAGCCCTCTCTATAGTCCTTCAGCAAATGACAATACTGTTATCCACCAGCAACTGGAGAAAATTCCCTCTCAAGAGGTATCAACAGATCTGGTGCCAGTTGACCATGCATGACTCTGTGCTGTAGTAAAGTCTATACCTACAGTACCATGTAAGAAGAAAAGTTCCTCCTGATAGCGCTAAAGTCTCTACAGAGACAGCTATTGATGAATGCCCGCGATAAAGCTGGACACCAAGGAGCGGACAGAATGATGGCAAGACTCTATGAAGCAGCATAATGGGTAAGAATGTAATGCCACCTGTCAATGGACTAAGGCAGCAAGCAGGCATCCAGCTCTACTGCAGCCAGTGGTAGCAGCAGGCCATGGGAACTTGTGGCAGCTGATATTCCTAAGTTGCCAATGTCACGTCAAGGAAGCCAATACATGGTCATTGCACAAGATCATTTCTCAAAGTGGCCTTTACTGTACCCTTATCCGATCAGACAGCAGTAAGATAGTGCAGGCCTCACATTAATTGGACCCCCTCAGAAGCTACACTCTGACCAGGGCAGGAATTTTGAGAGCCTGATACTTGAGAGAAGTATGCAAAGTAGTGATGTGTGATAATAATTTTTGAACACTATCGACTATCATGATAATTTTGTCATGATCGATAATATAATAATAATAATAATAATATCACTGGTGTACATATGCCCATGCTTTTGAGCAAGAAGGCTGAAACATCTACATTTACGTAAAATTCTACCAACACGTAAACAAGGGTTCATAACTCCTATGTCCTTTATGCCAGCAAAGATACTCTTACTAATCATTAACAGACAAATCCATTGGTCACTTAGATCTGTTTACTGAATATGAGTATGATTCTTCTTGTGACATGCATTTTCTACAATACCGTAGACTCTGGTTGTTATGTGCATACGTATAATAAAAGTTTGCCAAAAAAATATTGAATTAGGATATACCTGTTACGTGCATGTGCTTGCCTAATAGAGAAGTTCATCATGAATTTGTTCTGTTAGGGTGGTGCAGTTCACAGTCAATTTGCAGTTTGTGTGCAAATCCGTCATGAAGAGCATGAATTTATAGCTGAGGTGACAGCATTTCTCTAGTGAAAGGTACACTACTAGTTATATCAATGGTAACGCCTCCAATAATCCTGTAAACTTTGAGCCTCAAAGTGTAAGCGAGCCCTTTGCATTTCTTTTTTTTTTGCACAGCTGTAACTAGCACGGAAACTTTGTGTTCATAAATGCTCTTATCAACCATGGTTAATTAACAGAACCGAAGGTGCACTTAACAAACAATATGTGGTTAATATATGTGACCCGCTGAGCAAAAACCCGACTAGTTTGCATTTTTCTCAAACTTCAGTTTATGTCTTCTTGGTTATCTAGAGGGAAAAAACAATGGGCTGCCAAAGTTATAGCTTCATCTGATGAATAGTTGTGGAGTTATAGCGATAGACAGCAGGAAGAGCAAAATAGTCGATTTGTACTGTGCTTATACGGATAAAAAATTACAGGCACTTGTTTAATCCATCATAACTCGAGAAAGAAATAAGCTACGGAGATGGGACTTGGCTCATTCTCTTCCTTATGAAATGGGGCACCTAGTAAGGTAAACTAGTAAGCCTACAGACTCACAGATTTAAGCATGAGCGCTGTTTAAGCTTAAAAATGGCGATGTGACGGCCGTTTTTACCGCAACGGCAACTAACGATCATAACTCACCTTTGCGTCATGGCACTGAAACAAAACAAAGATACTCTTACTCACCATTAACTGGGGAATCCGTTCGTCACTTAGTTATCTCGATTTGAGCTTTGTTTCACTGTTCACTGAATGGTTTAAAATTTGCGTAAAATTATTTTTGCAGTACGCATTTTTACCCAATGTATTTCAATGGGATTTATCTCAAAATCAGAATTATGCAAACTAGTCGGGTTTTCGCTCAGCGGGTCACATATACATGCCCTTAACAAACCAGAGTCTATAGTATAACTCCAGTACAGTGTGGCTTATCCCACAAACAAACTAGTCAGGTTGTTGATTGGAGGATCACATATGATACACCATAATGCACTGTAGGTAAACATACACACGCACGCACGCATGCACGCACGCACGCACACACACACTGTACAGCACAATATGTTTTATAACACATTGCACTTACAATTGTCCATTTGAATAAAAAGCTTGCATGGGAGCCTCCTTGAGTTTAAAATCTCTTTTAGTACAAACAATATGGCTGTAAGTGTTAAATTTGCATCGTGCGGGAACTGCAAATAGTCGAACAAGCAGTGGTGTCCTAGGCCATGAACCACAACACCGGTTAAATGAGTCCTTAGTTTCCAAAGGTTCTGGCAACTCTTCGGCACGCTAATAAGACTAGGAATGTTTGTCTTGTTCTGATCCATTCCATCAATAATCAATGACAAGCATCCCCCAGTAATTTCTGCTCCTGCCAATTGATTTCTTCGGTATCTTTGACGTTCTTGGCTACAATATAAACAGTTTACAGTTATAAATTTACACAAATGATAAACTTTAACAATAATAAACATAGTAGGGATGAAGTAGCGTGCAGATTAATGTACACATGCGTATTGTAATGACATAGAAACATGCAGACATCAATTTTAGTGCTGTTTTGATAATAATTGTCGCTTGGAATGTGGAAAAGTTCTTTGATCTTGAATACCTTTTGTTCTCTCCATTCCATCAACCCTTGTAAGCTTTCACAAACATAATATACAGGAATTCACATAGCAAACTCCAGTACACACTTGTCAGTTTATGCTTAATTTCCACATTTTTAGTTTAGTTCAGTTGAAGTTCTACAGTGACCAGCACTGACCAGCACTGAAGGTCTGACAGCAACATGTGCTGCAGTCTTAACCTAACTACATATGGGGACTGAAATAGAAAAGGGCTAAAGTAGGAAAAAATCCCTCCAACCTGGGGCCACACTTAGTGTTATATAGTACATATACAGATAATGGTAAATAAAGTAATCCTAATTAAAGCTTACTCTTGTAAATTGACATGATCCTTTAGAATTTCTTCAAGCTTCTTTCGCTCTTCAATTGATGTGGTTGGCTTGCTGGACTCAAGTTTAAGCAGGATACAAAAGTCACACTTGCTGAATCTACATTGCTACATATAATGCAAAAAAAAATTCATTCAAAAAGTATACTGTGAAAGAGGGACCACATAACTAGCTACAGAGATAATTATCACATTTATGACATTGGAAGCAGCCCTTGTATCATACAGTACGATAGTAACTGTATATTAGGGATCACCAAGGTTTGGGGTTTCTTGCCCTATAAATATCACCCAAAACCAGCCTAATATTAACTTTCTGACGGCTTAGCAGTATTGGTTAGGCATAGCCAAGCTCAAAAATGTCTTTAGATCAACTCTAAAACGTTCCATCAAGTTGCTATGAAATTTTAAAAATGTCATATTTAACCTAATTTTCTACTGACTGACTAACTTACTAACTTACTTACTAATGCCTTCAGACAAGCGTAACTCGATAACGGCTAAGGCTACAGGCCTGATTTCTTCACTGCTCGACGTCGCTTCATCCCGAGCCGTGCCTTTTCGCTAACCGCAGCAGCTACAATGCATGCATCATGGTGCTACCTTTGTCCTTCTTAAAGATCCTTTGTACCCAGTTCCTTTCTCCAGTACTGCATAAGTGACGATTTGCGGTACGCGCGTAATGGCTTCAGTGCGAGCATTATATAAGGCTTCAATGTAAGACTTAGAATACTCAGGCATTTTACACTACTCTTTGGTATATAGGTGTTCCAACATACAATTAACCTCGCTGGTAGCTGAAAACAGAGGATAATGGTGTCTCTCGCTTTACACTAATAGACATTAGAGGCGCCTAAGGCATTTACGGGCCTCTAATATTTATGCACTAACAACTGCTGGGGCGTGCGTTTTGGCAAGCGATTTTTCCGTATTTTCTGTAGTAGCAGAGGATCATTGCGGAGGTACTTTTCAAGCTGTTTCCCATTTATAATGAGCTAAATTTAGTTAAACATAAGGTGCACTGGCTTAGAAAATTTTTCACTGCGTAATTTTTGGGGCGCGCACTAGGGCGTGCCATCCTTTCTTCAGAAGCGGTAGGCGCGAGTTAATTAATGATAATTATGTTTCAAAAAAGTTAACAAACAAGTGTAAGCAAAAATTAGTAATTTTACATCCAATTAGGGATCATAGTAATAAAAAGTAAAGAAACAAGGTGGTTGCCTATATGCCTGCAGATATACTAGTGGAAATTTAATCCCTAATTCAGTCTATAGCTGTACAACAGAGATTCTGCAGACTGAATTACGGATTAAATTTCCACTACTATATTTGCAGGCATATAGGCAACCACCTTGTTTCTTTACTTTTTATTACTATGATCCCTAATTGGATGTAAAATTATTAATTTTTGCTTACACTTGTGTAACTATAATTGACCCAAAAAAAATGAAAGTGGCAGCAGTCAACAAGTACTACGTAAGGAGACTATAGGTTTAATCTTATCAGCACCAATTAAATCACCAATCAGCAGTTCTGTATAGGTTGAGATAAAATTGTTCATACTGCTCACATCATAGTATACAAGTTTAAGAAAAAATAGGAATTTTCAGTATGAGTAGGGACTGCAACAGAGGAGGTTGGATGCGTTCACGTGAGCTGTATATTTTCAATGAAAATCTTCGTTTCAAGATGTTTATAGTAAAACTATAGTGCAATTGAAAGTTTATATATTTCTAAACGCAACGGCATTGATTGTGAACCCCGGTGAACCCCACCAATTAAGCTGGTAACAAAGCTTGAATTGTAAGCGCCACTAAAACAAATTACGCACAATAACGTTTATTGAGGAGGGTAATACAACGATCGCAGTGTATAACACAGTGAAGGGTTGCTGTTCATTATAGAAAGCGCACGTGGTAAGTCTGGTGCAGTACTTGTATGAATCAAATTGCAATTTATTAAATTTCACCCCGAAACCCGAGTGCTTTCAGAAACAAAGTACGTTGCCTTGAAGCTTACGTGAAGCATGATCTAATGAACCCCACTGTTTTTCAGTTTAGTATTGCGTTATTGTGAGTCACATGAAATGCCAGACAGCCTCCTCTGGGACTGCAATAAAAGGCACTGAAACAAGCTGTTGAAGCAAAACACAACTCAACAACTGAATGCATGCATTTTAATCCCTACTTTAGCAGTGCATTTGAAAATTCCTAATTCCTACTCATACTGAAAATTCCTATTTTTACTTACACTTGTTTGTGTACTTTTTATAAATGAAATTACTTGCAGTAGTAACTAAACATTTTTATCTTGTTTCACTATAAATACGAAACAAGTGCCTCTAGAAATAATTCTCGAAGAACTGCCTTGAGCTATCCAACTTGGTTTGAGATCCAATTCGCCACTGTGGAAGATGTTGAACAGGCAGCAGCACATCTCATGGTGTATCTCTAATAAAATCACGTGAGTGTTACAATACTGTCACATCACACGTGTTGATTGTGCGGTGATGGTGCATGACCTCTGATGGAAGCCGTACGGATGAGCAATGGCCACCATAAAGAAGGATCAAAGCTAAAACCGTAAAAGTAATGCATACACGTAGGCATTTAATATCATGGAAGGTTTTTTCGCCATGAAATCTAAGCATTTCCGCCCAAAGGAGTAAGGCTGTGGCTGTAGCCAAATTTGCGCTATGCTTGACTGAACGCATCAGGCAGGTAGGCAGTCAGTCAGTAGGAAAATTCGCTAAAAATAAAGTATTTTAAAAATTTCATAGTACCTCATCGAAAACGCTTCTGGTTGTTCTGAAGAGACGTTTTGGCTTGTTTATGCCTGACCAATATTACCAAGTCATTGTGAAGGATTTGTGAAGACGATTTTAGGTTGATTTCTTCGTGGACAATGCCCACCAACCATTGATGTCCATACTATACAGTACTATCGTACTGTATGATACAGTACTATCGTACTGTATGATGAGCCGACTACTAACTATAACATACAGTAGTATGCAAATGCACAAGACAACAGGGACAATCACAAAATCAGCTAAGCAGTCTTAAGGTGAAAAATAGTAAAAATGAAGGCATATCACACATGACATGGTCAAACATGCAAGCAGATGTACACAACTTATTTAAATAAATTAAAGTATGCAGGGCCTTGTTTTGGTAACAATGATGGATAGAATATCTACAAAAGTATTCATATACCTTAAGAGAGAGAAATAAATTATAAGGAAAACATTTCAAGAATACCCTTTCTTGATTAGACAAGAGATCATGCCTAATAAAAATTGACCTGTAGATGACAACACGTTAACACAGTCTAGCCCATAATCACACAACCTATATTTCGCTTAATCCAGAGTATGTATCTCAGTATCTATGATGTTCGGTATATGATATACAAACAAACCTTTGGAATGGATACATTCTTAAACTCTTCTCTAAACAGCTTGTTGAATTGTGACAGACAAATGGCTTTGGAGGTGTCTCCGTGATAGAGTTGCTCTATCAAAATTTCATGAATACGCTTTTCAGTTAAACAGGTTGGTAATAAGATTGACTCCTTATCTGGACGCTTATCTCCAACTTTGTTGAAGTAATGCTCCATCCATGCTAAAGCATCCTTCGTCTTGGTAGACAATGACCTCCTTCGTTTTAGTTGCACAGCATTGCTTGTATCACCAAATTCAACAAATAGCTGGCAAAGCCTATAGAACCTGGATGCACTCAGAGAAAGTACAGTGAGCCACACCTTTAGGCAAACCGGCTTTCCTCTAACAATGTATAATGTGTTTTTTATATCCTTTGATCCATCTGAACTAGAAGGGCAGTGGGTGCCAAAGTATTAGCTTATCCAATTGTTCTGCTCTGGTTGCGTCTTGCCATCAAATCCGCAGTGATCAGACAGGATGTCATATTCAGTTAGTCCATGCTGCGTGGTAGCACACTTCTCCTTACAGCCATTAAGGTTCACAACATTACTGAGTTTCCACACACTTAAATCACCTGCTGTGCAACGCTCATGCTCTTCAGTGGCATCAATTGTATGCTCTTCAGTGGCATTGATTGTTTGCTGTTTACGCTGCTTCTTCACAGGCGTGCTGCTTTGAAGTGGAGCAAACCTCTTTCCGCCATTTGTAGGTAGAGTTAAAGCTACGGTTGTGTTTTCACAGCTGCAACTACCTGTTGCATTTGTTCTCGAGGGATTCAATTCAGCTTGGTCATTTGGTACTATTTTTGAGGGTGACTTGAGAGTACTATTCACGCGTAAAACTGAATTCTTATCGCCTTCATCTTCGCTGTGAACTACTGGCTCGATAAAGATCGGTAAACTAGTATCACTTTCCGATTCTTCGACAAATATTGGAAATCCATTGTTGCTAAACTGCTGTCCGTCACATATTCTTTGGTTGGACAGGACTGAAGACCACATGACTTCGAATCACCGAAGAATATTGGAAGTTCGTTGGTGTCGCTATCACTCAAAGTGATGTCCATACCGCCACGAAATTGTACACACCAGTAGTCAAGTACACGAGGAGATCACGTGATTGCCTTAATTAGGGCCTGGCACAAAATGCCTGCCTACTCGTGTTTAACTTGGGTTTGCTCAGCCATACAGCCTTCTAGGAAGATGAAACTCGCTATGGTGTTTGTTCATACGATGACCAACGTAAAACCTTAGTTTTATGGTGCGCGTTAAGTTTAAGTGAGTTTTGTGTCGTTTTTTAGACCTGTGATGTATGTAGAATACTTCGAAACTTAAAAAAAAAAACAGTGTCGGATGGAAGGCATTCACCAGTGCTTATTTATTTGGCTTTAAGTCCAGCACATTTGCCTCTTGTGCTGGGGGTGGTAGGCAAGGGCATTCCATCTAGCCCGGGAAAAAATTTATTTGGCTTTTCAGCATGGGTACAACTACAGTGATTATGTGTACAGCTTAGTTTGAACCACACAGTTGCTTTGTGTGGAGTAGTGATTTTCAGCTACACAGCAATTTGTAATGGCTATGGTCACCATCCTCAAACTATCAGCCACTTCAAAGGCGGCATAACAATGACATAATTGAAACCACAACGCCACCTAAGGTACTTTGGATCTTTCTGAAACCTCTACTTGGGTTGTTTAATTACCTTTTAAAGTTGATTAGCACCCAATCTTGACTCACCTGGTATTACTACTTGCCAGTGATCCACCATGATATGTGTGCAATAGGTGAAATATTTTTGCCCGCCACAAGGCATTCAAAGATCACTGAGATTCAACAAACCCCAAAAGTACTCTCAATACTTGTACAAACTTGCAGCATGGAGCAACTGCCATTTTAGGTCAGTCCAAGGTACTAGCTGGCTTCCTGGATTTATTGACAATGTGCTATTCTTACCTATAAAATGTATGGGGAACCCTGGAGGAAAATGTACCTTTTTCGGTTTTTAAGCTCTGTGCTTGCCAAAGGAGCAAACTCCAACTTAACAAACTATGTAATCATATTCTGAAATCAGCAATCATTACTCTATCAGTTGAGCATATATATTAAGTTTTTTTTCAAAATTTTAAAATCGGGCTGGAATGCCTACCTTAATCTCGTGTCATAATTATTTTTAATGTAGAATATAATTACTTATTCTCGCGGCACTAATTATGTAAAAGTACTACCCTGGTAGCCGATTTCATTACCGTATTCCTTGCTGGGAAGCCTAGTACTAGTATTAGTCCCAGCACGGGCACGCTGGCCAGCCCAGCCTAATGTCAGCACGTGAGAGAATTGTTTTACACGTGCTTAAAGAGAATAGTTCTTGCGCGTCAAAAATTTAAAGAAGAAGTCACGTACATTCTATTTGAGCCAATCAAATCACTTTGTTTCAACTTTTGAATATTTTCGGATGCCATTTCAAGATTAACATTGATTGCTCTACTTTGATTTATGTCTTCATGCGAACCTGACTGTTGTGGTGATTACAGTAAAGCTCTTACAGTGATTTGATTGGCTCGAATTGATTGACTTCCGCTTTTAATTTGTTGACGCGCAAGAACTATTCGATCCTCTGTATTCTCCGGGACGATCACTTCGTCAGATCATAGCGTCTTTTATCTACGGTCAGATTTACTACTAAAGGGTGAACATGTTGTAAAAGAACTTATAATTATATCGTTACAAGCCCACAGAAACGCATCCCTAGAAAGCAGACATTACAACTGAGTTTTAGCACGGAAATTGTAGTGTAGTCGTCTTGTGTATGGTGTAATCTCAAATGTTGATTGTGCAGGGTTTCCAAAATTAGGTCAAATTTGTGCTTATCAACACTGTAGACAATTTTAAGGCTAGTGCACCATTCTTCATGTATTAACAGATAGTGTAGTGTCTCTGTTGAGTGTAATTATTAGTGATTTGCTATGTGAAGCAAATATAATAGTAATGTGTGTAATATGCATATAGGATGTTCTACTGGACACTAAGCAAGTGATCGATGTTGTTCCACTGGATGATAAGCAAGTGATCGATGTTGTTCCACTGGATGATAAGCAAGTGATCGATGTTGTTCCACTGAATGATAAGGAAGTGATCGATGTTGTTCCACTGGATGCTAAGCAAGTGATGTTGTTCCACTGGATGATAAGCAAGTGATCGATGTTGTTCCACTGGATGATAAGCAAGTGATCGATGTTGTTCCACTGGATGCTAAGCAAGTGATGTTGTTCCACGGGTATTCCAGGCAGGCGATGTTGATACTACACTAAGTAAACAAGATAGAAAAATAATTGAGTTTAATAACTTTTTTTTATAACCGAGACATTGCTGTTTCTAAATTGAATACTTTGTATGTATGTACATGATTACTTTAACAACAAAGCCATGTAAGAGCATACATTTAGGAAGGACACAACTAGAATCAAGTATATAACTTTCTTTTACCAGTTTTCCACTACTTATCTTGTATGCCTGATATCACATCACAATTTTAGGGTGAAAGTTTTGATGGTTGAAACATTAAAATAAAGCACCATTCACAATTAACTTTCACCTGGCTGTATAACTTTAGCCATGTGCTCACCTTCGGAAACCACAGGTTGACTGATCTAGTTGCTGAATCTAATATTATCTATGCTACTTTGAGTTCATATCATTCTTCGTTACTTATAGATAGCAAAGTGCATACATAATAAGTTGCACATGTACTATGTATATGGGAGCCATTTAGTGAAGAGCTGTCATGTGTGATCATCATTAATGATCATGATCCATAGACTGTGAGCATGATTAAAGGAAGACAGACAGATTTACCTGCACAGATCAGATTATACGTTCTGTTATTGTAGTATTTGTGTGTTACAAGATAATAGTGAAAATGCATTGAAATAGCATCTAATTTTTAAAAATTTCCTGGGGGGGCATGCCCCCAGACCCCCCTAGAAGGCTCAATGCTTCGCATTTCGGCACACTGCAGTGAGTGTGCCCCCCTTAGCAAAATCCTAGACCCACCCCTGACACTGCCCACATTATATAGCCTTGCCTCCTCCACACATAAATCCTAGTTACACCCCTGATCACGGGTTAATATGAGTCAACCAATGTCATAACACCAGCTGGTTCATGTGACATCACGGGTTGATATGAGTCAACCAATGTCATAACACCAGTTGGTTGATTTGGCAACACAGGTTGATATGAGTCAATCAATTTCATATCACCACCTGATCGATGTTACATCATGGGTTGACATGAGTCAACCAATGTCATAGCATCAGCTGGTTGATATGACATTAGAGGTTGATCATGATATGAGTCAACCAGTGTCATAATACCAGCTGGTTGATATGGCAACATGGGTTGATATGAGTCAATCAATGTCATAACATCAGCTAGTAACAGACGTTGATATGAGTCAACCAATGTCATAACACCAGCTGGTTCATGTGACATCACGGCTTGATATGAGTCAATCAATGTCATAGCACCAGCTGGTTGATGTGGAAACACAGGTTGATAAATGTCATAACATCAGCTAGCAACACAGGTTGATATGAGTCAACCAATTTCATAACACCAGCTGGTTGACGTGACATCACGGGTTGATATGAGTCAACCAATGTCATAACACCAGCTGGTTGATATGGCAACACAGGTAGATATGAGTCAACCAATGTCATAACACCAGCTGGTTCATGTGACATCAGGGGTTGATATGAGTCAACCAATGTCATAACATCAGCTGGTTGACATCACAGGTTGATGCGAGTCAACTAATGTCATAGCATCAGCTGGTTGATGTGACATTAGAGGTTGATATGAGTCAACCAGTGTCATAATACCAGCTGGTTGATATGAGTCAATCAATGTCATAACATCACCTAGCAACACACGTTGATATGAGTCAACCAATGTCATAACACCAGCTGGTTCATGTGACATCACGGGTTGATACGAGTCAATCAATGTCATAACATCAGCTAGCAACACAGGTTGATATGAGTCAACCAATGTCATAACATCAGCTGGTTGATATGGCAACACAGTTTGATATGAGTCAACCAATGTCATAACATCAGCTGGTTGATATGGCAACACAGTTTGATATGAGTCAACCAATGTCATAACACCGTTGGTTGATATGACAACACAGGCTGATACCGTATAGCGGGTTATGTGTGCGAAGTCCAAAGGTTTGCAAAATTTGCAAATGAAGCTCTGACAAGCAATTTTTTTGCTGTAAAATACCTGTAACAAAACATGCAAAAGCTATAACAAATCACTTGTGTCTTGCAAATGTAGCAACCGCAGAAATTTATACTAGAGGCTATTTCAGTAGCCTTGAAAAAATTTGGACTCACAACAAAAACCCGGTGTACGGTACGAGCCAACCGATGTCACAATACCAGCTGGTTGATGTGACATCACCGGTTGATATGAGTCAACCAATGTCACACACATAACCCGCTATACGGTATCAGCCTGTGTTGCCATATCAACCAACGGTGTTATGACATTGGTTGACTCATATCAACCTGTGTTGCCATATCAACCAGCTGGTGTTATGACATTGGTTGACTCATATCAACCTGTGATGTCAACCAGCTGATGTTATGACATTGGTTGACTCATATCAACCTGTGTTGCCATATCAACCAACGGTGTTATGACATTGGTTGACTCCAGTGCCTAACTGGTAAAGTAGATAATAATAACAATAACGACTCATATCAACCTGTGATGTCACATGAACCAGCTGGTGCTATGACATTAGTTGACTTATATCAACGTGTGTTGCCATATCAACCAGCTGGTGTTATGACGTTGGTTGGCTCATATCAACCTGTGTTGCCATATCAACCAGCTGGTGTTATGACATTGGTTGACTCATATCAACCTGTGTTGATATGGCAACAGAGGTTGATATGAGTCAACCAATGTCATAGCACCAGCTGGTTGATGTGATATCACGGGTTGACATGAATCAACCAATGTAGACACTGGAATAGATACTATTATTCATGTGCATGTGTCTTATCCACTTTTTGAAACTAAAAACAATGATACATGCCTCCCTTTTCACTGACTCATTCAATTGAAATGTTGTGCATTCATTTCTTTAGAAATCTGAAGTAACTGTTCAACTCATAGCTATGTTATGTGTGTTATGTATTACATAATAAGTTGTGCTACATCTAAAACAAGGCACTATAGCTACAGTATAAGAAATATTACATGGCCAATGGAAATTTTGGTATTTTGATGACAGTATATTTGGTTTCTGTGGAACACAATGAGTGTTTTGCATGAACGTGTACGTTTCATAAAATTGATGGCATCCTAATGTGGCGTTACACATTTGATGTACCTAATCACCTCATATAAGGTAAGGCCAAAATTTACTCATACAGTGGTTCAATCCCTAATAACTTGATAAACGTATTCTCTTATGCTGTGTAGACTTATGAATCAGTTCAATTAATAAGTTGTATATTCTTGCTAAGGTAGTATATTTTTCTTAAAACATCACAATATGCACAGAAGTATATTGCTCTTCTCGACTGTTGTTTAGCTTGTCATTCTTTGATATATCTCTTTAAGAAAGCCTCAGCGGTGCTCTTCATTTTTGTTACTTTAAGTTCAGGTTATGAAACCCAAACTCATTACTTTTCTAATAGCAATTGATTTCTAAATCCATGAACTTTTGCCGATGTTGACTCTATTCGAGATTTTAAATTTATTATAAGAGTTAGTGCCAAAAAATTAAGTTAAGGCCTTTACGATCTCATATAAGTGGTATACTAATACATCTAACATAGTAAGTGTCTTCACACACCGAGAACAAAATATACATCTCATCCTAATCTACTCTGTCAGAAAAACCACTATAATTATCCAACATGCCAATGGCTAACTTTTTTGAAGCTAAACTAATTACTGCTTTTAGAAATGGCACTCAGCATATGAGAATCCCTCGTGTTGGAGATGATGAGAAACACTTTTCCTGCAAGCATACGAGGCCTAGTTACTATGGTATTTTTCAATTGTAGAATATACCTGAAACGTTAAGTGAAAAGTCCACTGGAAAGGCTACTCACATCAGCATTGAAACTGGGTCGGGTCAACCGGGTCAAAAGGGTCAAAAGGGTCAAAAGGGTCACGTTTTGTCCGGGTCATCCGGGTCTGACCCGCTTTAAAAATTATCTGGGTCTAACCCGGATTGGATCACGTGGAACGCGAAGATTAGAATTTGAAGATATCAAAGTGCAATGATCCGTGCATTGCACTCCTAGTCCTTCGTGAGCCACGCCCACTTACTATATTTGCATTTTGCTACATTCAAGCATCAGTGGAGCCACTCCCCTATTTCTTAAATACATGGTAGCTGTTTGCAGTTTTCTATTGAGCCACGCCCACTAATCGCTGGAGAAAGTTTGGCTTTTCGTATAAATATTGTTGCATTGCACATGTATTAGTGCTATAAATGGTTACAGTACACTATCCTGCAGCACAATATTAAAGCCATCAAGCGCCAGTCTACACTCTTCGTTTTGCACCAGAAGGAAGTTCTTGGCGTGTGCTCGTGGTGTGCGCCCTGATTTTAAGCAATCCGGGTCACATCCGGGTCTGACCCGGATTGCTATCCGGGTCAGCTGCTATCCGGGTCAGCGGGTCATCCTGGTCAGCAGTAGTGACCCGGTTTCAACGCTGACTCACATGCAGTCTTGGCACAGCTGCTTTCAATTGTTAACTGCCTTCAAGTCAAAGTCCAAAGTTTAAGGATATATATATATATATATATATATATATGTATATATAGCTGCTTTCCCACACATGGGAAGGACGAGCATTAATGTTACCATATATGGTCTGAATTGCGTGGACGGAATAAAATACAAAACCTGCTTTTAACCAAGTGAGGATGAGTAACTGTGTTGTAGTAGGGGTATATACAACTATTTGTACTTGTTTGCTTTAAATTGTATGGTCCACTGACAGGCCATGTGTACTATAGACAGGGCAATCTTTCACAAAAATGCACCAAAAAATGACCAAAATATTAATGAAACCTTACAATTTCAACTAAGAAACAAATCCCAGTTAATTGCCCGAAAACAATCTTACACACATGCTATTCGAAAAAACAATTCCTTTAAACCAGGCACACGCCAATCTTAGTGTGGGTGCACGCGCCTTGTGTAAATAAAGCATAGTTCCTATTTCCGGCATAATATAATGCATTAAAAGAGATGATCAACTAGCTAATAGTCTTGTGCATTGGGCCAGCTGGTAACGATTCACTGCTATTTTTTGGGTACTGATGATAGGCTCTAGCTGGGCCAGTGCTAATTTTTTTGGGCCCACTTGTAACTTAAACTCAAAAAGTGTAAAAAGCCGAAAAAAAGCTTCTGAAAATCTCTGAGTGGATCCCCGGCCTATAGCTTCTGTGCTCCCACTCCTAACCATTGCGCTGTCGCTGCTAGCTGCCGAATCACAGAATTTTTGTCAGTTATGCGGGTCTGCCACAGAGTCTTATAGATCTTCTTGCGCTTCGCCACGCTCGAGGGTGAGCAAGGCTTACAACTTGCATCGATTTTAAACATGAGCCAAGCTAGGAGGAGATTCTACAGCTTTGTAAAGCTAAGGTGGTAACTCAATTGGATGCATGGAGCATGGTAGCAGTACCCTCTACCATACTATCCACCTTTTAGGCCAACATTTATCCATACCTTGTTTCCTGTCCACCGCCCGCATCAATTTTTCGCTACCGCATGCGTAATTATTATGTATTTCATATTTCGAAATATTTTAAATAAACTTAATTATCAATACTGTGCTGCCTGAGTGTTGAACTTTTGGTCACCAGCTAATTCAATGGAGTATTGTAGAAGTGTAAGATGTTGTTTGCTGACTTGTTTTGGGAGAAAAGTTGGCTGCCTCGAAACTATTGCAGTTTCAGACGATTTGAAATGTGATTAAGACTTGATTAAGACTTCTGTAGCTAATGCAGTGAGCTATGTAACTGCTGTGTGTTCAGTTTTATACATGGTAAAGGGAATAATGAATTTTAATAAAATAATAATAATAACCGCCCGCCCTCCCCTGTTTGATGCCTTATATAGGACAGGAAACAAGGTATTGATAAATGTTGGCCTTAGTACGATTATAAAACGAATGTGGGCCCAAAAAATTAGCTGTGCCGGTCACTTTGATAGGTCATTATTGATATATAGCTACTATATGCAAAACAACCATCACATCTTTTACTTACGTGACTGCTCTGTGCCATGCTGCTTCTCTACTAAAATTTCTCGGTCCAAACGCAAGGTCAAACGGTTGCTACGAAACCAATTTAAATCACGTGCTCAAAACAGGCGGGATATTTCGACCACGTTGTTGCTGCCTAGGTTGCTGGAAAACAATGCCTGGAACAAATCTTTGGCACTTTGTGCCAGTTTCTTCTCAACGAATAAACGAAGGAGTCTATATCGGAAAGGGCAGTAAGACCTACCAAAAATACGGTATTATTAAACTTGGCTCGTTGATGGTGAGAAAGGGCAACGATGGAGTATCTTGTCTTGTGGTAAGTGCGTCCGTCGTATACCTAGCACCTTAGGCTGTTCATTGTTCATATCTAATGCAGGCTACCTTTAGCCTTAAAGATTCGGAGCCAAGAATGTTGGATTTAAAACATTTTAACCGGGCTGCCAACGAATTTTGCAAATGCTTCAAGAGCTGCGGGAGCAAGGAGGCGTTCATCGAAATGTTCGACGGAAAGATGTCAGCAAGTGATGATCCAAATCCTAAGCGGCCTAAACTGATGGAAGTCGCTAGTCATGCTGCACGCAAAAGACAACAAGAAAATGTTAATGATCAGCAAGCTGAATTTAATGACTCCGGAATGGACAAAGAAATATCACCATACCATCAAGGTGACTGTGTGCATATATACTTTGTACCTAAAGGGACCTCTAAAAATGTCAGCATGCAATGCACCCGGCCTTTCATTTTGCAGACTGGACTCGGCAACTTTGCTGGAAATGAAAGGGAATGGCTTGGTTGTATCTGTACTTGGTTAGCATTGTAAGGTAATACATAAGGCCCCATTGCATAATAAACCAACCATAGAGTAATTGCTGTTAACATTTGTTCAATAAGGGGTACGGCATCCATTTTGCTTCCGAATCTTTATCCTTTGTGTGTTGTATTATCTCTTGCATTTAACTTGTAAGTGCTAGCCAAGGTTCTTTTTTTGACTGACCATAATCCCAAGTATACAGACACAAATTCCTGTTTCAGAAGTATTCTAACAAATTGGTGCATGTACAACCTTCTTGGTTCATAAGGAGTAGTAGTATCAGTTATCAGAGTTCAATAGTGTTGTCTCCAGTATTAGAAGAGATAATTATAAAATGCCTAAATTATTGACCAGGCACCATTTCCAGTAGAATTGTCAAGTCCAGTTTGTGAGTCCAGTCCAGGAAACCTATTATAGGCCAATGCATCCATCTTTTGGCCAGTCTATAAGTTTTCCATGAGCATCTGATGTTACAGTAATATAAATCATGGTGTGATCTAATAGTCTGAATGTTGACTGAATTTTGTTTGACAAATTTCCTTTGTTTAATTGCTTAATGTCTCTCCATTACAAGCAGTTTTAATTTGTAACCGTAACTTTTTAAACTGGTTTTTCTATGAGGTTTCTCTCTCTCTCCTATTGGGACCATACATAATCAGCTTATTCCAAGACCACGAGCACAAGTGTGCCTGGCAAGGAGTTTAAAAATGGACATTGCTTTCTCCTTTACCAAGTGCAATACAGTGGGCAGCATTTATTGTGCCAGTGACCAAGTAATACCAGGCATTTGTATGGTATATGGGATCAACCTTATTATGGTAATGGTTATTTATTTGTGTTTTAAGACTTATGGGTCAATGCTTTATATTAAAACTAGTTTTGTAGACTCTTCCCATTTAGGTTTGTCCAATTTTAATATTTATTTAGGCATTAGAGAGCTGTTTATTGGTGCATACTAGCTTTCATAAGGTCAAAGCTTTGTTTTTTTGACACAGTACTCTAAATGTGTTCTAGTTAGATATGTTTTCCTTTGTTGTTATGGACTCTTGGTCATATCTAGCTATCCTAAGATAAATTCCTCAATAAATTATATACTCTACTATAATACTGTTCAGTCACATGCAGTGGTGGGTATTGCTTTCAGGGTTCTGCCCACACTTGTTGACAATGTTTCAAAATGACTAGTGTCTCTAAAATCCAATTATTGCTTTCTTAACTCTGTAATTACTAATGCTTTCTAATACAATAAGCCAACACTCAGAAATTCCTAAGCAGTATCCTGTACTATATCGTAGGGATCATGGATGTTTGCTCGTTTTCACAAGAAATTATTAACCAGAAATCATGTTAACTTGGTAGTATTAGTTAGACCCAAAAGTGATAATTTTTTTTTCAGAGTTACATGTACACTGTACTTAGAAAGCTGCTGTAGAACTTTTTCAGTTGAATTTTCTGACTAGCTTTCTATACAAGAGCACAAGCAAAGGGTTTTAACTCCAAGCACATGTTATGCATTGCTTCAGCCTGACTAGTACCTTTTGGATTTCAGTACATGAAGATTTTTTCCATGACATGGAACATTGCATTGGTTTGCCATTTTCAAAGCAAACACATGACATAATTTTGTGGGGTTCCAGAAAATGCGGAATTCTGGAATAAGTAAAATCTTAGATGAAGCTATTTCTACCCCATATACTGGCTCTACACTGAATAAATACTCCTCACCTTGTATAATCGCGAACACGAAAACACCAGAACAATGCCAAGCGATTCTTAAGGTAATCTTCAAATATAATTCACACAAAAACATTCTAAAGTGATCTTTTCAGGCTAAAATACTTTCAAATACACTTTTCTATAGATTCACTACTTAAACTTTAGTTCTTTTTCCTGTACTAGCTAATACAGCCAATGTACTCCTGGACGTGACCTAACTTATGTACCGTATCATGGTAAAGTATTAAAAGGTATCTCTTTTACGGACAAAATAGCAATCCAGCCTGGTATTTTTGGGCAAAGATCTAGGTACTATTGTACAAATATAGATACATATGCAAGTATGGATTTACCTAGCATTGGTTAAGTGATTTAAAAAAAGTAACAGGTACTAACTAAGCAACATACACCTAGGGACGGAGCGATGTAGAACATTGAAGAAATCATATATAGTTAGTTAGTTACTTAGTTAGGGTTTAGGATTAATCTGAAAGCATTTTTTAGCTTGGCTATGCCTAATCAATGCTGCCAAGCTGTCATAAAGTAAATATTTGGCTGGATTTTGGTTGATATTGTAGGGAAGAAACCCCCAATATCCAGGATTCCTAATATACAGTCACTACTGTACTGTATGATAATATTCCAAGCAAAAACATTCGAATGTTTCCATCTGCTTTGGCTGTCAAGCTTCCAACAATGTTCTTAGTATCTGTTTGTCTTTTTTTGTTACTTGTTTATTTGATCTTGGGTTGAGTATCAATCAGTTTGCCAACTCAAAGAATCAATAGACTGTTACCTACAGAGCAAGAAATAAAGAAAATTATATGGATTGGCATTGGTAAAATGCATGTGAAAGTTCATAAGAAAAATATACAGTATGAGTTCCTTTTGTGACCTTGACATTACATCATACGTATGTAGTACTGCTAATATTTACCTTATGATAGTATTGGTTAGACTCAAAAATGTATTCACATTTATAGGAAACCCTTCTACCAAGTTGCTATGAAAGTATATTATTAGAATTTTCTGACTGAATAACTGGGGTAGTGCTAAAAGCCGGAACGGAATAGGAATGGAACCAGTTAGGGCGCGCGCCGAACTAAACCTACCGTAACAAGCTATTTTACCACTCCTAACCCTTTGCACATTATTTAGACTAACAATTCCTGTACCTACAGCTGCATAGTAGGTCGCCTACGCTGTGTTTTTGATGACTACTAACGAGATTCTATTTAACAGCCACCAACATTTCAGAGTTTTTCATTTAGTTCCGTACCTAGCTACATCTTAGCTTACGCTACAAAACATTCTATTTAGAATCACTTCACATACTGTAGCTAGCTAAACTGCAGCCAATTCAAGCTGAAATAATGTAACTACCGAAACCAGCCTATATTACCCATAAAATACTTGGAAACACTCTGTAACATTTAAATAATACGGTATTTTACCTCTTGCGATCACTAAGAAGTAATTTCACAATGTGATTACTGTTTACTGGAAGGATTAAACAAAGAACACGTACAAGTTGGCGAGCATTAAATAGAATTTTCACGAGGTGTTTCATAGAAACAAGGCATGTACAACTTACAATGTAACTGCAGACGAAGTAGCGTTAAGCTCTGGATAATTTTATATGGTTAGGGGTGATGAACAAGTCGATTAAGGTGAGTTTTGTTTAGCGTACGCCTAATTGGTTCCGTTCCGTTCCGTCTTTTAGCATTACCCGAATAACTGAATGACAAACCGATGTCCACAAAAAACAAAGAAAACATTCAACGATAAATTAGGCTATAGGTTACTGTTCAGCATCGCTGCATCTGTAGATGTGTGCCTTTCACCAAGAGCGGCAGCTAAAGTGCATGTGTCATGGTGGTAGCTACCTTTGTCCTTCTTTGTGTCTGGTTCCTTTTCCACTACCAAACAGGCGATGATTTGCAGTATAATTATGTGTCATTACTTCAGTATGATTCTTAATGATTGCAGAGGTACTTCTTACAGAGGAAAGGAGATTCAGCAGAATGACGGAAATAGCGAAATTGGCGGAAACAGTGGGATTTTGAATTACCATCGTTCACATACTTATATCTAGCTACTCTGTACTACTAGCTAATATGTATGACTGACCAAATTTAAATCGCATTTCCAATTTGGACCACCAGATCTGGTTTTCGTCAACCTAAGCAGAAGGAACAGTTGCCTGCTATCTGTTCTGTACACCTTCCGTTCCGTAGTCTCATCCATCAGTCACTTCACACCTTATCATGCCATATTGTAGTCTGCCATGGCTAGACTGCACGACTGCATGGTACCTGTCATGGTACTGTAGGCACTTATAATTTCCAATTAATGAGCGCTGTGCAGAACTTCAGAAGGATATATGGTGTGGTGAGATGACTGGTGGATAAGATTACGGAACTGAAGGTGTACAGAACTAAGCCTGGGCGGTATTGAAAATTATGAAACGATATACCTTCTGTAAATATATCAGTATTGAACAAGTAGTGTTTTACCTCAACAAAGGCACAAAATACCCATGGTAGCTCAATAAACCCCAGGTGCAAATCACCACAAACAAGCTTGTTTACATAATTTGACAAGGTGTCTACATCACCACATGCCTACAACCATTGTCACATGTCTAGTTACATTCTAAATATGGGATAAAACATGCCCACAGGGAGGCCATAATGCCTAGACGGTATGGCGGTAAAACCGGTATCACTCAAATATCACGGTTTACTAACAATACCGGTATATAGCACAGGCTTATACAGAACAGATAGCAGGCAACTGTTCCTTCTGTTTTGGTTGACGAAAACCAGATCTGGCGCTCCAAATTAGAAGTGCGATTTAAATTTGGTGAATCATACATATTTTAGCTAGTACAGTACGGAGTAGCTCCCAATATAATTGAGGTGGTAGTGTGTGTGAACGATGTTAAAGTGGCATTGAAGTAATTATGTGAAGCCATACAAAACTAATTAAACAGCATGTTTGTGGTCATGCGCGAACAAATCCAGAAATCTGTAGACCATCACAAACCAATTCTAGGGCTGGAAAGAACCAACTCCATCAGACTACTGGGCTACTGCTGTTGATACAAGTAACGGTATTCACGTCTAGATGGCTTCAGTTTGTCAAAACTTTGGTTAGTTCACTGGCAAACATAGCACGCTGATGTCGTGTGATTAGTGCTATACGGAGCGCGCCCATACCAGCCAGATAGGCTCACTATTCAGCTTATTTCTTCAAAATTACTTGCCATAGACCATCAAAATTTGGTACAAGCATCGGGAAAGCTTGTCTCTAAAAGGCTACAGAGAGATTTTTGAGGATCTTTGTTTTGAGGGCGACTTGTACGAGGAAGCCGTGAATGTGTCTTTTCTCTGCCTTTTATACTTTTCTACACTAAAAGGGCTCTGTCACATTGTTCTACAAAGTAAGAAAAGTTTATAACTTGAAAAGCTAAGCGCTGTGGTGTTCCATCACGGAGAAATAAGACAGAGTAGGCTGTAACTTGTGTGGCGCATCCTTGAAAAGAAATCACTGAATTGCCCAGAATCTTGTGTGATAACGTAGATGGTATTACATTACTTGGATGCCAATTCTTATTAAATTTCTCCAACTAAAACAAAAGTTATAAACGATTAATAAATTTCAATTAAGCGTGTGGGTGATAACAGACGCTTGTTTAATGGGATTTGTACGGCTTCGCATAATTACTTCAACGCCACCTTAATTCAAAATCCCACTGTTTCCGCCAATTCCACTACTTCCCCCTTCCACTGAATCTCCTTTCCCTTCTTACACTATTCTTTGCTTGGGATGCCTTGTATCATGTTTGGCATAGCTGAAAGTGAAGCCTAGCATCACATTCATTTTTGCTTAAGGTGGTGATGAAGTAATTATGTGAAACCGTACAAGACTAATAGGACAGGATGTTTGTGGTCATGCTTGAAAAAACATGGAAAACTATAGAACAAAGCTGTGCACTACGAAGAGATGAAAGAGAACCGTCAAAACTGTGGTAAATTAATGGTGAACAATGCCAGCTGTCATCACGTGATCACTCCTTGGCCATCACTATTTGTTAAATAACTTCATTTTTGTTTGCTGTAGAGCTTCAAGATTGCATAGAGGCAACAGGCAAGTGTATCTTTACAAGCCTACTTATAGATTTTTCAAGGTTCACATTTCACGAGCTAGTTCTCATGTTGAAGAACACTGGTTAGCGTTTTAACAACTTTCCATGTCGATATTGATAAAAGGAATCCGTAGATTCATTCTAACAGATGAGAAACTATAAGAGCCGAAGTAACTTAGCGCTAGCTTTTACCATAGGAGAGTTATTTCAAAAATCGGCTTGTAATTGCAAAGTTCATAGTCATAAAATGAATTAGAAGAATGAAAAATATGGCATTCAAATATTTTATGAAATACAAAATTTAAGATTACTAGTATCTCGATAGAAAAATGCTGTTATCTTAAATTCTTTATCTTGATAATAAAAATTATCTCAGTAAATGATTTATCTAAATTATCTCCCAGCCCCACTTGCGACACAATGTTCTATAATTACGCTTACTTTCCTTTAGATGTCTGGTGACTTAGTGAGGTTACTAAATCCAATTTATCTACCTTGTAGTTGTTTTACCGTGCACATTTAGAGGTTTCTGTAGGTACAGTATGTGTAATGTACAAAAAAAATTTGACTGTTCAAAATCCACATTGTCCACTATGTACAGTGTGTTCATGATCCATTCAGCAATTTAGTCATGTCCAATAAATCCTTACTTGGCCACCTCTCGAGTATATATGCGTAATGTTAATTAACTGTTGCTGAATTTGGTGCTTCCTTGTACATTATGTGTGTTTGTATTTCAGGTCATTTTGTGTTGCCAGTTAAGTGTTTGGAATGCCCCCCAGAAGAGTGGCTGGTGAGAAATTGCTCTGATACCATTGTCAAGCAGCTAAAACAAGAAATGTTAAAAAATGCTTGCACAGATGTCCAGCCTATTCTTTGCATAGTTCATCTGAAAGATGGTGAAATTTTCCAAGCTAACATGAAAGAGGGATACAAGTACTTCACTATAGGGGGAAATCATTCAAGACAGGCTCTTCAAGAACTTTTATCAGAGAAGGAAGAACTACAAAATTGCAAGCACTATACTCACAGATTATGTTCTGTATATTTACCAATGAATAATACCCTAGTGAGGAGGTTGGCCAGTAAACATAATTGTGCTGCATCACATGTGCACGAAATGACTACCTGGGATTTGGTAAGGTTACATGTAAAACCTAAAAGTATATACGTAATGTGTGTTTAGCAGAATCATTTGTAATGGTGTTTTGTGTGTAAGTGTGTGTAAAAGATTGTTTGGTTTTGATTGTGAACATTTTCACTAGGGATTTTAACAATTTTTTAATCTATTTAATTTATGGTTGCAATTGACCGATGTAAACAACAGTGAGAAATATGTAGCTCCTTCCTTTTTTTCACCCTTTTCAACCCAACCCACAGCACCACTCAGTGGCGGCTACCAATACTTATTAAATTTAAAAAAAAAATACAACCAGTATGTATACTAGATAGGTAACTACAAAAATTATCAGGCAAACTATATTACAGCATAGTTATAAAGTACTGCCTGAATACTACTATGGCTATGTTTACAAAACAGATGAAAACTAACTACTGTAAGCGACACATTACGCATAGAAAAATCATCTCAACTGTTTTATAGTCTATCTATCATATTATTCTTTGAAAAGTCTCCAGGCTGCTCTTCATTTTTATCCGTGTAATCACGGGTCATGCCCACTTTTATAACAGACATATATGCGTCTTCTGAGAGAATGAGGCTTATTAAGGTCTTTTCATTGTAAAATACCTAAACAGTCCACAAGGAAAGCTAGTCTCGGAAGTCTGTGAAGAGTTGCTGTACCCATTATTAAATTCGGAAAAGAAACCCACCTTCGAGCCAAAGCTTACCTGAGAGAAAATTCATTACAGGCTTTATTTAGCCTTTATTCCTTATATATAGGCTGCTTTTAATACTTTATTGTTCATACGCATGTGTGTGCACGTACAAAGAAAGATAGGTAGATACATAGATAGGTAGGTACACGCACAATTTTTGGAAAACAATTCAGTAAATCACTTGGGCACACGCCTGGTTTAACAAAAGCAACACCACATGCACAAACACACAATCAACAGAATGTAAATGTATGCAGTGACAAGTCTTGTCCGTTCTCCCGCTCATCATGACCTTCTATCATACTGTAGCTAAGGATCCATTATCACTTACATCTTTCATCACATATCAGGGAGGTTGGGAGGGAAGTATCCTGTCTGAGAAATTGCAGCCTAGATTTGACAATTTTTTCACACAACATGCTCATTTATGTTAACCACCAAAACCATGCACATGATAGCACATGCATGCTTGTCCAATCTGGAAGGAGGTTATTTTCCATTTAATTCACTACATTCAACCGGCGGAAAATTACTAGCTTGAGAAGTGTTTCTGATGCCAGCAAAACCTAAACATTCTAATTATTTCAGGCATGACAATAAGGGTAACTTTTCAAAATTCTGCCAAAATTTAGATGAAGATGCATTGATTATAATGCCAATTGTTATGTATATATGCATTATTGCTGTAGATACAACAAAGCAGAAAGTTGCTGTATGAACTATCAGATATTCCTCTACATCAAGACCCACCAACGAGGAAGCCTGAAGGTTGGAGGAAAGCATGTTCAGCAGTTCTGGCTATAGAGGTAAGCATAGCTGTTGTGTCTTTACTGAGCATGCTGCTTAATACTGAGCAACACATACATATCATACAGTACGATAGTAACTGTATATTAGGGATCCCCAAGGATTGGGGTTTCTTGCCCTATAAATATCACTCAAAACCAGCCTAATATTAACTTTCTGACAGATTACCTGTATTGGTTAGGCGTAGCCAAGCTCAAAAATGTCTTCAGATCAACGCTAAGACATTCCACCAAGTTGCTATGAAATTTTAAAAATTTCGTATTTAACCGAATTTTCTTCTGACTGACTAACTTACTTACTTACTAATGCCTTCAGATAAGCGTAACTCGATAACGGCTAAGCCTACAGGCCTGATTTCTTCACTGTTCGACGTCGCTTCGTCCCGAGACGTGCCTTTTCGCTAACCGCAGCAGCTACAATGCGTGCATCATGGTGCTACCTTTGTCCTCCATAAAGATCTTTTGTGCCCAGTTCCTTTCTCCAGTACTACGTGTTTTGTAGGTGCTCAACATACCAATAGCCTCGCTGGTAGCTGAAAACAGAGGATAATAGTATCGTTCGTCTTACACTAATAGATATTAGAGGCGCATAAGGTGTTTACGCACCTCTAATACTGACAATGCCGCCTGGCTGGTCGAACTGACAGCACATAGTGTGCCCAAACCACTGTTATAAACGGTGGACGAACCCACTGAAGAACCCACCAACACATTGACAGTCAAAGGACGCTCTTTGGGGTCTTTGTTTGCCATTTTCACTTCAGCAGGCACGAGATTAGACTCGATTTCATTGGTTCATTTTGATAGTCAAAAAAAATTTGAACTGCCAATTGACTTGCAAAATCCTGTATGCTTTGGATCGAAGCTGGGTTTCTTTTCTGAATTTAAAAATGGGTTCAACAACTTTGAGACCGGCTTTCTTAGTGGACTGTTTAGGTATGGTACAACTGAAAAAACACCGTAGTAGGCTTCATAGGTTCCAGTGGATAAATATCTCGCCGTTCTAAAAGTGGGCGTGACTTGTATCTACTTGAACGAAAATGGAGAACAACCTGAAAACTTTGTTGCGAGAATTTTCAAAGAATAGTATGATAGATAGACTATAAAACAGATACTTCTGTGCGTAATGTATCGCTTAGAGTGGTTTATTTAAAATAGGCTTCCTTAGCAGTACATAGCAATGTATTTCAATAATTATGAGTTATTCATGAATTACAAAATACATTATAAAATTGAAGTATGATTTAAAACTTTGCATGTTCAGTGTTGTAATACGTAGTTATACATCGGTAATTAAGTCCATGGTTTGCCCCTGGTTTTTTAGAAGTAGTAAAACATCAACATGTTTCTTGCATGTAATGTCAGAGAGGAGCTGAAATTTCAGTTTGGTCATAGTTCTTGTTCTTGTCCTAAGAACTGAAACTTCAGTTCATAGGACAAGAACTAAAATTTCAGTTCATAGGACAAGAGGACAAGAGCTGAAATTTCAGTTCATAGGACAAGAGCTCAAAGTTCAGTACATAGGACAAGAACTGAATTTTCAGTTCATAGGACAAGAACTGAAATTTCAGTTCATAGGACAAGAACTGAAATTTCAGTATAGCAATCACTAAAGTCTTGAATAATGACTACAGTTTCAAATAAACCGCATACAGGGGATTACATTTAGCATCTTTGATTAACCTGTCTCTTTTTACCACTATACAGGAAGTGCCATGATAGCTGGCATTACTGGAGAAAGAAATGTTTGTACGGCAGAGAACGCAGAGAACGACGATATCAGATTTATACATTCTAAAATACGAATAGTGAAAGAAGTGTCAATTACGCCTCCACCACCTGTTGCCCCTTTAGAGCACCCTGACAATGATGATTCTCAAGATATTGACAATTAGGATTTTTGTTCAAATTGTATGTACTCTATTTGCTAATGCTGTTTTGTTGCACTTGTTGTAGGTCTTTGTTTTTCCAACATTGTAAATCAGTTCTTTTGCACTGTAAATTGTGAATCCCTTGTTTCCATATTGTGTTATTTGCATGTTAAATTTTGAGAGGGTCAAAAGTTTCATATATAACGGAATTTTTTCAGGCAATATAATAGATAATAGCGATTCCCACAATATAATAGACAGTGTTTAAAGTAATAAATGCATGTTCCTTACTATTCTTATATTAGTGGGAACTCCGCCAGTGCAAAATATCTGTTAGATGAATCACTGTGTTTCAGGGGCGTAGCTATACCTGATTCTATATTTGACTGAATTTGTGTGGTTGAGAATCAAAAAATGTGCTGTAATTTGGTGGAACTGCTCAGTATTGGATTTGTAAAGTAATTGTTTTATTAGATGTTTAATGGTAGACTGATGAAAGACAAACTATTTCCACTATAGGCCATAGTGCCCGTCTTATAATGCCGGGAGGCAGGAATATTAAGGAGGATCATTGTTTACTAAATTTCTCACTGTTGGTTATGAAGTATGCTAAAATGCTCAGTTTGTGCAAGTACGTAGAAAAGACAGAAGAGTGAAAACGGAATACGATATTGGGGCTGGAGGCTAAGTTAGTCCATCTAAGCTTCTGTACTATTCATTCAGAAGTATCTTAGTCTAATAAGCTGTACAAGCAGCAGTGTAGTAACTAGCTAGGCATAATTTCTTTTAAAGCAAATGTGCTAGAGTCCTCAGAGATGGGCTCGCATTGCTTGTTAAATGGTTTGCATGCATGGGGACAGCCAGACTTTGTGCCTGGGTAATTCAGAAAACTAGCTACACCCTGGCTGTGTTTTGTTGCATATTTCTACACAGTGACATATGTAGCTAACAATGGCTGTAGGCAGAAAAAATACTTGGACAATTAAAGAACTATTTGCCAAATTCACCTATGTTTTACACTGCCAAAGTTATCTACTGTACAGTAGCTTTCAGACCTTCCCCCTAGGATTGTGATTTTAATTATCATTAGTTAATGAAAAGGCAATGTCAACTATTGCCAACTAAATATTATGATAATTGGATAATTACCCATCCCTATAATATTCTTGCATCAATACTACAAAACCATGCCCCCAAGATTGCACATGGTCTATTGTACAATCAGAAACAAAATACACTTAAATTAGGATTGCTCAAGCTGGCAAGTTCTGTGGTACCTTGTTTTAATAATCTGCAAAATAAAGTAATTGATATAAGATTGACAATAAAGATTGACAATACGCACAACACAATAGGGAGAATATGAAGAAGTGTTTTACTAATCATTTGAAGATAAAATATTAAATTTTGTTGCATATGTACTCAGTTTGTGTTTACGGAAAATACTGGATGAGTGCATGACATCATGTTTATCACTGGTACTATGAAAAAAACTATTTAGTATTTTATTGCGTCAATTGTGGCCGGTCGTGTAGTCTTGTTTAGTGTCCAGGGGTACACAGCATTACAAGAGAAATAAAAGCTGGATATCAAATGAACATTTATGCAGCATTATGTTAACTCTATTAGGCTTGAAGCTGCTGAGGAAAGTATCCTAAGCACTTGAGTATGTGCAGGAAAATCCACCTTGGAAAAGACTAGTAACTTCCAGGAGGTTAACATGGATAGAAGCCGTGGAGCTCAAAGTTCCATAATAATCAGTTAAAGTCATGGCAACTGCAACAGCATGAACCGGCCAGCATCATGAGACATACCAAGCCACTGTTCTAACCATTTGGTTACAGGCCTGCCAACCCTCACAGATTTACCGTGAGACTCATGATTTCACTACCAAGCTCAAGGTCTCACAAGCAGTAGCCCTAAACTCACGGATTTTTAGTTCAGCCTACCAATTCTCACGGATCATCACCGTAAAACTCATGATTTCTTTCACTTTCAAGCTCAGGCCAGACTCAAAGCTCTCAGAATGCCCTTTACCTGGCCTTTTCAAGTTCTCAGGGGATTTCCCCAGGTACGTAATTGTGGTACAACTAAGCAAGATCATGTGATTATAAAGGCGGGCATTGTGGCGTGGATTACCCTTCGGCCTTCAATTTAATACCAATGCATTGGAGAGTATTTGGAGCAAGATCTGGAGTTGATTTTAAGCGGTCGGTACTCTGATCAGAATACCAACTCTGAATCGCTTGGTTTACACGTCACACAACTGAGAGACCCCACACAAGAGCACCTGCTTTCATGGGTTTGTAGCCTATACAAATGGTATATTCTATGTGTTTGGAGTATTTTAATTGCTTTCAGCCTCTAGGACGAAATTGACACATCTCCAATTCATCACGTGATATTATAAGCACCTAGTGGCTTATATCAAGAACGTTCCATAATCCGGTCATGTGTTACAACTTCACAGCAATAAAAGAGTAACTGTTTCAACACAGTGACTTCCGAGTAAGTACATTTATCTGGTGAAATAAGACTCGCGCACCAACGTTGAAACCGGGTCACTACTGCTGACCCGGATGACCCACTGACCCGGATTAATTAAAGCCGAGACGTGTTTCGGCTAGTCTCGAGCGAGCGAACGAGTCTACATTTTGAGCGTTCGATTCGTGTTGAGTAAATATTGCAACTTCAGCCTAGCTGTAGGTTAAAGACCAAAAAAAAAAAAAAAACTCTTCACGCTCACCATAGATACCCTCAGTTTCGTGCTACATACTGCACTTACTAACAAATAGGCGTGGCTGAGCATATGTTGGTAATGCGATAAGTGGGCGTGGCTCACGAAAGAGCTACGCGATAGCGTTTATAAATTCCACGTCGTCAAACGAACAATTTCGTTTCTCACGTGATCCAATCCGGGTCAGACCCGGATAAATTGTAAACCGGGTCAGACCCGGATGACCCGGAGAAAATGTGGCCCGGATGACCCGACCCGGTTTCATCGCTGTCGCGCACACATTTACTGCAGGTCTAGCTATTCCATGCATAGATTAGTGATGTGCAACATGTTTTAAATCCTATATTAATGCCCATATGAAGATGGGCATGTGTATACGTGTTGCATGGTAAAGGTGGCCTACCTACCCATTGTATGGGTATGGGGGCTGTTGCAACTTGCTGTGTCTGCCTATAATATTGTGTAGATACAGCAGTCCATTCGGGATGTCAAGACTGAGTCTCAAGGTTTTTCTGTTTCCTAGGTTGGGCCTGTGGTTATGTTGTTTCACCTGTAAGAATTTACGGTGAAAGCAAGCAACAGCACAAAGCAGAGATTCAGTAGTACTCATCATAGTTTAAATTTCAACCTTGTTCTCGACCTTGCCCCATGTGTACATAACCAGTGAGCTTACAGTGTAAATATGCATGACATTGTCAGGCACATTGGTAACCACCTCGTAGCAATAATGCCACACATTATGTTCAGTATATTAAAATCACAAGCTCGATGCAAAATAGTGATTCATTTGCTCATCATACTATGAATGTGTGTGTACAAAAGTCACTGCAAATTTAGTTGTGAGTTACCGTACCTTCCATCAAGGCGCCTTCCGTATCCATAACATAGTCACCAGTTTATCTTCTTTATAAAGGTTACTCACTCCATGCTCACTCGCAAGCTCACTCGTCATTGTTACGCAGAAAACGTGGTTGACCACAACTCTGTGCGGTGATCACGTGATCAATCAGTTTCCTGTATTACGTAACTTTGTGGTTGAGCAAGTCTGTACATAACGAGATTGGTTGTAAACAAAATACGTAAAGGCGGAGTGAATCCTCACTGAGTCTTGAACGCGCTTAATTAAAAACCGGTTCACCCGGCACGGCACTGAGCTACAAATGGCAAAGAAATCCGATCTAATTTTTCCCTTCGAAGGTATGTTGTGTATAAATAACACCAAGCCGGAGTTTTCAGCCAGGCTAAGTCCGTTCCCAACGTTTAAACAGAATCTTGCACGTTTTAAAGTTGTAACTAAACGGACTAACTATACGTACAATGTCTACTGAAATATTCTTACATAGTGTTTCATCACTCTTGGCATTGTTTTGACTGAACTTCCTTTGTTTTGTATATTATAGCAATATTTGGCAGAACTATTTATAGCATAATAGACAACTACTATATTTAGTAGTTATACAATGTGGTATTTATGATAATGCATAATGTTTTGACAACGCACATACAACAGTTAGTTCCAGCATGTACATAATTATCAGTTTTACTGTGCGCTGGCAGTAAGTAGTCTGACAGTGCATAGAAAGGGAATTGTTTGGTCACTCTAGCATTCAGAGTTATAACTAGCAATGGAATGGAATTTTGCATTAAGAATGCATCTGACAACCATGCAAAGTGCGTAAGTTCTTGAAACAGGTTTGCAAATGGTGGTTAACAAATAATTGATTAGACAGTATTATGAATACATCAGTTCCATTTACACGACCCTTTACTATCTCCATCTATTGTTCTTTTAAAAAACTTCCCAGGTTTATCAGATTAGTCTGGCCAGTCTAGAAAGCTTTGAGAGTTTACGAGAGAGTTTGCATTTGAATCGTCGGAATCGTGTGAATACTATATAGTTGAAAGTGGACTCATCACCAAGGGAAAGGTTTGCTTGTGTTGGCAAGTTAATTTTTTGACATCTTAGATAACTCTGTTTGATTCCTTATAAAAGTATAATGGTAATAGATTTATGTTACATTAGGAGTGGATTTTTGCCAGCACCAGTGTAATACAAATGTAAAATGACGGCTGTCCATCATTTAACTCATGACTAGGCTTCCGCTGTTTTCTGGCAATGCTTGTTTTGGTGGTGGCAGTCCTGCATACTATTAATACCTGTTAAGTTGTTCAAATAGAACTTTTACTCAGAAACAGTTTCAACACCGGTCTTCTACATGGTGGATTTCCTTCAAGCTAGAGTATTTCAGAATATCAATGAATTATGTGGTAGCCTTTACACTTACCTTTTACAAGAAAATTAATTCTGTTGTTTCTTTTGTGCTTGTTTTGTGTAATTTGTTGTAATTTTGTATGCTGTAGTTACTGTTTAGATGTTGTAATGTACTGTGTACACTCCAGTACAGGGGAACAGCCTTTGGCCGAGTACTTGGAGTTTAAACAAATCAATCAAAACAAACAAACAATCAATCAATCCTATTGGTAACTATAAGCACATCACTTCTTTACAAATCTTCGTGACAAAACCTTCCACGTATTATGTCATTCTATATCATGGTAACCATAAACATTTAGTAACCAACAACACAATTGGATTGGTATTAACTATGTATTCTGTACACTCTACAAAATTGAGTGGCCAGACCTTTCCTCTCTATGCGAAGGGGCAGGAGTTGTCAGACTAAACAAGTATGTGTACTTAATTAACCACCATTCTGTGTAATGCACATGATATCACAGGTATATGAAACAAACATCTGGTCATTCATGTGATGACTTTGTTGTGGTATTTATGAAGCCACAATTATTAAGTTTTTAAATGTGTGGTTGAAACATAATATATTATTGTTTGGTCTATCACTAAGTGATGTAATCTAGATTGAGCAAAACAGATCCAAATTGAACATCAGGTAAAATCAAACTAGCACCACCAGTGGATATCCACACTTTCATACTAATAGGTGTGACCCTCAGGCTGGTTTTAAGAGGTGTCTTTTCTGGGTGATGTGGTGAGCTCAAATGGTGGTTTCTGGCCTTATGAAGGATCTGGCTTGGCAATACACCTATTAAGGTTGGCCAGGCATTTTCTGTGTTGATTTTGCTGCATATGTATATCAGCCACTAAGTAGCCAGCACATCTTATTTGGACTCCAATTATGGTGGTCTGCCTCCATTTTGAAGTCCGTCTCTTGTCCATCCCACCACCCCCATCCTCTGAACACTTCTGATATGACTTCGCTCATCCAACTGCTCAAATTTTCTATCTTACCGTAGAATTGTGTTGTTAAGCACATGTGTCTATTAAGCGCATATTATATGTTAAGCACATGCACATTTCTTGTGATTAACCATGGCTGATAAGCGCACATGGTCAAATGCAAGGCTCAAGATGCAACAAAGCTACACACGGGAAGAAATGCTGGAATTACTGGAAAATGAATGTCTCCTCAAGCGATTACGTCTCCCTTGTGGTCTTCCTTCACTGTATAAATTATATAACAAATCAGCAGCCTTCTGGATTGCAATGTTCTTGTTAATTATGAGGAAGTTCACTCAGGAATATCCTTGCACACAACTGGCACAAACTACTAACTCCTCTATTACAACGTAGTGACTCTGTTTTAACACACCATAATTATTTATTAGGTGTATGCGTCTAACAGGTAGTATAATTTTTACAAAAATTTTCTCTGAAAATTATTAGTGTATGCACTTAACAACCTGATTCTATGGTATTTGGTAGGAAACTCTACAAGCAGCTACAAGTACGTACTAGAAGTGGCCTGAAAGGTAATAGATTGATGCATTTCTTGCGTAAGTTTCATATTCATGTACTAGCTCTATCCTTGGCGAGTTATATTGACTTGAATTCTTTAAAACCGTTAATCTCGAAACTTCTAGTGTGCGATTTGGATCGTCTTCCAAAGTAAAGTGACATCGATACTTTAAACTGTGTGGTAGTAAAAATTATACTTTATTTCCATATTGTATCACTGAGGGTTGTGCTGTATTTTCTTTTCGCATATGCTCAACAACTATGCTACTGTATATTTCATATTTACTCTATTTCTCTGTGATCCTAATGTGGCACTCTTCAAGCAATAACCAAATTATTTTCATTCCAGCCACCAGGCTACTGCAATGTTCATGAAACCATTCAATAATCATTAACACATAGTGTGTATGGCTATTCCAGCTAGTGCATTTAGGAAGACAACATGCAGCTGGCATTAATCGACACTTCATACTAAATAACTACTGTCTATGTTGTAAAGCTAGGTTGGTTAATTTGCTTTCAATCATAATATTATTATATTGTGTTATCCACACTACACAGAAATGTCTAATGTTATACTCAATACCTACTCACAATCACTAAACAATAATTCTCAATCTTCTACTTATTTGTAGTCACATAGATAAGCCATGTACTTTTAGTTTTCCCTTTGCTACATAAATCAGTAGAAGTAGGAATTACCATGCCATGCAGTATGGGAAAAGCGCTGGGAAATGGTCACAAGCCTACTATAGTGATTTTAGGCATTTGCCTCTTGCTAATTGCCATCACATTATTTTACTGTTTGCAGCCATTACTGTATATAGCACAACAAACCAGTTATATACAACACCACCATGCTCGTGCAATGTGCCCATGCAATATGAAAAATAGTAATCTCAATCTCAGTATTTCACTCATCTTCACCTCATATTACTTTACTTTCTCGCCCATACCTGTGTGCTATTTTTCCTCTTACAGTAATTGGTATTGTATTGGAAATATTTAATGACTGCTCATTTAATGCAATTAACTTTGGTTGCTAATTAATCAATGGTACTTAGCTAGTTTTTAGTCAAATTTCTGGAACAAAACCATCTGAATTAGGTGATAATTAAGCTGCATAACACTTCTACCCTATATCACTCATTTCCGAGTGATACAAGGACTGTTTTCTACATGGAACTCACAATGACAATTCTTCGCAATGGAGATGACACCACAGTAGTCGTAATTGTGCCCAGTGGAGCCAACTGCCTACCATTTGCAGTAATGTATGTAAGAAAGTCAGGTTAGTGTGTGGGATGTAGGAAGCATGTATGACTGATCATGATGCTCCTGAGTCTAAAACTGCATTGTACAGAGTTACTATACTTATAAGTGAACAAAAACCAGCCATTTTTGCAGATTCCTTGAATTCCATTTTATCGCTTCTCTGTTATCTATAGTAACAAAGGAGTGGATAGCCAGCCTTTTGTGATGAATAGTCTTGGAGTTAAATTGATAGACAGTTGGAACAGGAATAAACTCGATTTGTACAGCAACAATACAGCAAGTAAATTACAGGCACTTACTTAATTGACCATAACTTATGACTGAAATTAGCTACTGTACAAAGATTGGATTTGCCTCAGTCCATTCACCATGAACTGGAACATCAATCAAGATATTATAGTGTTTTCCCTGTACACCTCCCTGTGGACAAAGAAGAAGGCCATTTCAGCAATTAAAAGATGACAGTAAACTTTATTTCTACTGCATCGTAAATAAGCGCCCATTACTCATGTACCGTATGCTGTATAAACATGAAACAAAGATTTCCTTATTTCCAATGAACAGGACAATCTGGTGGTGTATAGGTTTTATTGCTTTGAGCTTCATTTCAGTACATAACAAAGCAATGGAAAAGTGTGTACTTTTTTTCTGTATCACACATATTTTACCCAGTTTATGCCCAGTTTTAGTAGTGTTCAATAATGCAAGTACACAGTCAAAGTTTCAAACACTTCTAATGTTTGGGAGCGACCCCCTTCAGCTCAGTGTATCAGAGTGCCCTCTCTTCTGTTACCCTGCCGAGTCCATGTGTTCTCTATACCTCCACATTTAAAACATTGTTTCTTGCTTTACTATTCCTGGAAATGTGTCCCTGTCATCCCCACTTGAAGAAATTGATCAGCAATCCAGTGAAGACAACGCTGTCAACTGCTGTGTCACATGTAGCACCACTTTGATCAGTTTTCATCACTGGTAGTAGTAGGCTGCTTAGTGTGAGGGTGAGAATCTGCATGCTGGTATATAAGGAGCAGTTTTGTTACTTTAGCAATGGTAAATGCATATCCTTCCCAGCAGGGCAGGAGTGTAAGCTGTAGGGATACCTTGTGTGGAAAAGTGTTCCTTAAATCTTTATCCTTAATAGCATCTGGAAGTCTAGTTGGTTTAGCAGTTTCTCCAGATCTTGTGTGAGTTCATCGATGCTTTCACTGCCCTCATGAAGTTGTCTTCTTTCCCATGTGGTTAAACAGTTTTTGTCCACAACTGGGTTTAGTTTAAACCTCCAGTATGTGAGTTGCTCCTAAGGCATTGTCTAGAGCTTTGTAGATCCTTTTAACATTGTAGGAAGGTGTACCAGCTTCTTGCTATTGTTCCAAGTGTTTCCATTGCAGCACACATCAACATTGACAAGGGGGTGGCACTTCAATAACATATCCAGTATTCCAATCATTGTCCTCGGTCAAAATGTAAGTCAAAAGTCAAGTAGCAATAGGTCAAAAGACAAGCTTTGTTTGTAAAGTGTATATATATATATAGCATATTAATTGAATTACATATTAAAAACATAAAAGAATTTGGCTAAAGGCCATCCCCTTGCATGATCTAGCATCAGCATCTTAGAGAGGTTCAGGTAAGAAAATCCCTTGGCCACCAGTAGCCATTTCCCAGGTTTGGGCACCACTGTAACCAATGCTAATCATATAGACACAGTAACCATTAGTAACAATTAGCTTGCTAATGTTATTGCATAATTAGTGATAATTAGCAAAGTCTAAGCTGTGTGGTTTTGCTCATAATATGATCACAACTTTGTGGTGGGCCATGCCTACTTATCAGGAATGCATGTTACCATCTGTAGGAATGTGCGGAGCCATGCCCATTTATCAGTAAAGGTGTGTTTACTTATCCTGTAAGTATACACCACACTCACTTATAGAAAATGTGTACTTGATCCATGCCCACTGTAATTGATCAGAATTTGGTTATCATGTTGTTTAGCTTTCCATTTACTGTACTTAATACACTAGCTGCATGAGCACCAAAAGTGTAACTCTTGCTGTGCACCTCTTTTTCGATTAAAGTAGGTCACATCTGAGTAAAATATGGGATAACTATCTAAGTCAGTAGGTCACCTGGATCAGTAGTACTAACCTATATCAACCCTAGACTACTCTTGCATTATAAGACCCAGAATGTAATTATACCAATACTAATGTTTTTCTGACTGCTAAGAGCAAAAGTGATAATGGGTAGATTGCCTACAGTGTTGGGACAGTTACTTTTTAAAAGTAACTAGTTACATATTACATATTATTTGCAACTGAACTATTTACTTACATTACATATTACTCCTAAAATAAAGTAACTATAATAATATTACATATTATGTTACTTTGTGTCCACAGCCTTAAGCTGTCACGTGTGAAACTACCACCTTATCAAGTGACATGATTGCATTGTTGAACAATGTGCAAATCTTGGTTATAAGTAAGAAGCTGGTGAATAAGCTTAAGTAGGCTTCATTACTTTGTTGTGGCTAGGCGTTACTCAGTGGATCACTAACAAGATTAGTAGCTTCATTACTTGTGGTAATAATATTATGTAATATTACAGTAACTATATTACTTAGGTAACGCATTACATTTGTAAGTAAAGTAACTTGAGTTATATTAGCTGTTTTTATAGCGTATTTCGTTATATTACTTAGTTACCACAAAAGTAATAATATTACATAACGCATATTACATAAAACGCGTTACCCCCAACACTGATCGCCTACATATGCAACTTGAAGAAGTGCATACTTTACAGAGACGTTTATATCATACTTGCTATTGTTAACCTGGTTTACAGTATTACCATTCTGTACATAAAAGTTGCCTACTATTTATACTTTTATGACTCACTAATTTTATACCATAATGTCATGGCCATAAAATTTTCAGTCCTTATCAAGCGTTTAATTGGCTTTAACATGCAAGTTACTGAATTCAAATAATTATTCCATTTCAGTTTTGAGATATGATCCATTGTATAATAGGGTGCATGTACTTGTGCCCACATGCCCTATTTTTGCAGGCCAAGTCACGTTTTGTTAAAGAGTGCTTAGCTTGATCATGTGTGTGAAATTTTCATCATAAAGCTACATATTAAGTTTGTTGTATAGCACATCCTGTTCTATTGGTCATAGGGAAGGCTTATAAATGTTATATGTAACACAATTTGGGAAAAGGAGGTTTACCACACATATCAAATTCAATTACCAACTTTTACGGTTCATAGCATCTGATTGGAATAAGTCATTGACATGTAATTTCGTCAGTAGTGAGCAGCCACGTATCACTTACTGCATGGATGCATGGAAAAAATATAAAGTTTGTATCTTTGTTGGATGGCCTTCCAGTTCCAACTTATAGTATTGAATGTGTGAGAAAGACTTTTCTTTTGCAAATCTGGTCACATAATTACAGTAACTGTATGGTGACAAAGGTTTAGGACTGTGTTGATAAATCTGTCTCAATTTTGCAGAAACACCAGCTTCTGAGAAGCTAAGGAAATCCTTTACTCAAGTCCTTCATGTTCTGGACAACAATGAGATGGCAAAAGCCTTACATTTTTGTGAGCATTTTGATCACACTTGTTGTATACATGTTATGAAATTATTCAATGAACACAAGATGAGCTCTCTGATTTTAAAATACATTCTTCTTTTGGATCAAAAAGAATTTGATAATGTTTGTTGCCATATAACTGGTGAAAATAATGTTAAGGATATTTCACACTTATACCTTAGTAAGTTGAATTAATTTATCCTGTGTGTGTATACAACTATTAATGTAACTTAGCTAAACTGATGTACATATATGCAGAAGCAATTGTATAGGCACTAAATGAGCTCCTGATATGTATGTTTAGGGAAAAATTATCAATTTGAGTGGGGATCAATGAAACAGAGGAGGTCATCTACACCTACAACTATACAAGTGCATGTATATAGTATGATTCCTACTTGTGTCACAATTCTATAGCCTGTCCTACTCAATATCAAATGTAAATTTTCTAATTTTGCCTAATCCTGTTTGTTTACTGTTTTGTTACTACGTGCAGCACTTTATTACTGATGAACCATTGCATGCTACATCAAAAGAAAGAGTGGCGCCAGAACAATTATAGAACGGCCCCAAAACCATTTCGTTTCAAGAGTTTGGGGTTACTCTGAAGACACTAATGGGGTTGGTTTTGCCTAACAGATTTGGGATAATAGAAACCCCTAAACTCTATGATCCTTACTATACAGACTGCTATACTGTATAATACATAATATGTGACCCAGTCTGACAAAACCGGGCTTATCGCCTATTTAAAAGTATCGAGAAATGCCGGTTTTAAGTATTTAGTGTGTTGTAGCTCGCCAATGGTTGAAGCTATGTGTACCAAATTTTCACACGTTTTACACCAATTCCTTAACTTCCAGAGCATCCACTGTGTAAGTAGCCAACAACTAAGTTTCCTGCCATTTTAGATAGTTTTTAAACCGAGGTTGACTGTATCATGCGAGCTGCAAATTGGCTGGGAGGCGGGGGCCCTGGAAGGTGGGCAAGATGGTGTTCAAAAATTGAAAAGGAAGGCCAAGGGATGAATTAGGCCAAGTTGTGAGCCATGTAGGTCTCAAAACTAGCTAAAATGAAAGGAAATTCACAGCAGAGGTACTTATTCAACACCACAGAGCTGTACAGCCACATACAGTCATTCCCAGGCTGACCAGAGCTCCATTAAGGCCCCACACCACACGTACGGATCGCCACTGGGCTCGGGAAAAGCAGCCAGCAAAACCAGACCACTCAAGTCTAGCTGATTTTAAATATGGAATTAGATAGTTTATTCATGTAGCTTTGTGTCCTGGGTGAAAAATCGAATCTGCTGACATGGGCGATAAAACCGGTTTTCTCAGACTGGGTCACATATCATACAGTATGGTAGTACTGTATATTAGGGATCATGGAGTTTTGGGGTTTCTTGTACTTCAAAATCATACTAAAAATAGCCTTTGTCTTCCTTTGTGTCCCAGTTATTTTAGCTGACAACACAAGGTGTTGATTTGTGATAGCGCAATACGACTTCCTTGTGGTTTCAGTGGTAGTTATTACACTTATCGCATATATTTAGTAGTGATTACAGAGACATTTTTCGTACTGTTCTTTATTTGTATCGCTATGTAATGGGTGAAACATAGCTGAAAATGAAGCATGATGGTCACTGCACTTTTTCAGTAATTGATTGTTGGGACATGTGTCCAGACACAGAATTGATTTTATGGCATACCCAGTGCCATTGTTTTATTTGATGTAGTGTACACAGGTTCATTAGTCATAACTTTGTTACAAAAAGTAGGCAAACAAGCAGAAGGAAAAAGAAATTTTAAGTTGGATTAAGTATCAAATTAAGAATAAAAAGGTAGTGAAACAAGGGAATAGAACAAAAGTATAATATAGTGAAACAAGAGGTTAGCCTATGGTTAACCTATACACATGCCGATTTTTAAGTTATACTCATAAGCGGTTTACCCTGAATGCCAAGTCAGCTTTTTTAAATGCAAATACCATAATTGTCCAAAGCTCTATGACTATGTATCAGATTTGCACCAAACTTTGTATGTGATTTTGTTGCACTGCATTCTTAAAATGCACCAA
Organism: Dysidea avara; assembly: GCF_963678975.1. Lineage (NCBI taxonomy): Eukaryota > Metazoa > Porifera > Demospongiae > Dictyoceratida > Dysideidae > Dysidea > Dysidea avara. Next base: position 14,765,463 of record NC_089275.1, on the reverse strand, counting down.
AACTTAAGACAATTGATCTACGCATTTTGCATTTTATAATGCTTTTTGTAAAGTGTGCAAGAAGAACCTCCTAAACAAAGCAGAGAAATTAAGCCAAACTTTGAGTGCTCATATTTCATGATTGTGTTAGGCCATCTTGTTCAAATTTGGTATGTTGGGTGCTAAAGGTGGAGGGAATTTGTAGTACAAAAATGATTCCAATTTAAGAAGGGTTGATGTACACATGCATGAAAATCGCATTTCTTGAAATATACTCACATTGTGGCATGCTAGCTTTATTGGCCAAATGACACACTACCATGTAGGGGATACCGAGGGGTGTTTCTAGGGGTTTCAGGAACCCCCTTTGGATTTTATACACTACGTGAAACATTAAGAAACTGAACTTCAGGTTTCCAGAATCTGAAATATATCATGGAACATGACACATTTTAAGCTTTTATCTTAGTCACAATAGTTTCTAACATGATAGCAACACTTATAGCATTATTCTGAATTGTGATTTTGGTGAAAAAATCGAGATACTCTAATAGAGCAGTCAGGTAATATAAACTATTCTAATATAACAGTCACATAGAAACCCCTTTTCAAAATTCCTGCGTATGCCCCTGCCATGTGTCTGGATATTCTTGTTGTTGGACTTCAACATCACAGGAGCATTGAATACTCTAATATAGCAGTCAAACAATCTAATATTAGAGCTGGTCAATGAAAAGAATAGTTTTAAGCAAAGGTATCTAAAATATATCAGCACCCTTTAAAGAATTTTTGTAATAACATTGTATGGAGTGCCTTTCTGTTCTATGCATTAGAGTTTTGATTACTGTATTACTGTAAGTTTCACACTAATGAAAAATAGTTGGGTTTTACTTAATGGCTCATGCATATCATCACCCTTTCTCTACATGTATATCAATACACATGGATAATAATAATATTAATGTTATTTTGTTGTTTAAATTTAGCCTTCAAATCATTTTCGTTAACAACAAATGGAAGATTATATTTCACTGGTGGTATTATGGATAGCAATGATTATTACACTTATCTGAAAAATGGAGATCATTGTTTAATCAGTTTGCAGTTTTTCAACCTTGTGGAGCACTTGCATACAATGATAGATAACCCAAGATTATTTCTAAAGCACTGTCAAAAAGTGATGGCCAGTAAGACATGCAGCATTCCTTACTTTTCTGAAGATAATCTGAAAGGCTTTTTCTACCATTTTAAAAATTTTGAGAAAAACTCCAGATTTTTGCTTCGAGTTTGGAACTGTTTTTGGACATGGAGTGACCATTCAATTTTAAAAGAGCTACTAAATTTGGGAGATTACACTGGTGCGCTAAAGTTACTTGATGTTTTTGATCACTATCTTGATAGCTTGAAATCAAAGCCAATTGCCAGTTTTAAGTTTCCATTGCCTTCAAATAAAATGATTCCTTCTGCTGCCAACATGTATACAGTATTAGCCATAAAGTATAACAAATTATTTAAAAAGTGCACTCTGCAGAACATTTTTGAATTGCGTCAGTCACTGATAAGGAACTGTGAAATTACCTTACATGCCCTACAGCTACTAAGCGTGACAAGTGACAATTCTGAATGTACCCTAGTATTTTGGATGATACCAAAGTGCATAGTATCTCTCATGAATGCACAGATTCCTGCCTATCGTGACAGTTTCAACCAAGACATTGCAGAAATATCCATTTACCCAAGTTCACTTTTTACTATAAGCAGATCCATTGAAGTTGGTCCTCTGGCTTTTATAACATGTTCTCCTGAATGTGCTGAGGTGAGTGTACAAATATACATACATAAGTATTACAGATCAAATGTGTATTAGTCCTATGCCAATTATGCCAGCATAATTTGGGCCATAATAGGTAGCCAAAGCATAGAGCATAATACCAGCATAACAGGCACAGTTTTTATGCATTGGTTATCACAGAAGCTGAAGCTCTGCACGTTTTGCATGATTCAGAATGGTATAGTGTACAGACACAGTAAAATCAGATTTACAGCTACTTGTGAAGGAAAGACTAGTAAAAGGTTTATATACTCTAGTAGAAAAATCGCTGCATGTTGAAATATCCTAGTAGAACATTCACAGTTGCAATAGATATTCTAATAGAGCAGTCAAGACACAATTTTATATGAACAAATTTGGAACAAAAATTGTGCAGAATTGGAGCATGATAGGGGAAATTTTAGAGCATTGCTCAAAAGTATAGTAGGCAATTTCATAAGTATAATAAACTCAGGACTAAAGTGATAGTAGTGGTAGATCTATAATTTAAAAGGGGTTTCGTAATGTATTATGCCACCTGAGGACATGTGTCCAGAAAGTTTTGAGATTATGGAAACTCTGAGATTGTATTTTAGACTATGTGATCATGGTAAAACCAATGCGTTAACACCTACTATGGAATAAATGAAGTAACTGCAAGCTGTAACTTTCATGGCTCTATTAGAATAGTCACTTGACTGCTCTATTAGAGTATTTTGATCATTTTTATGCAGTTGGCGGTAGAAAATCAAGACACACGGTAGTGTGTCGTGCGGCCCAAGAAGCCGGCGCGCAACCCCGTGAGTATATTGACAGGAAGAAAGAAAACGCAATTTTCGCACTTCCGTAACTCTGTGCTGCCTTCATGAAACAAGACAAATTTTGCTGTGTACATTCCCTCCAACTTCAGTACTCCACATTCCAAATTTGAGCGAAATCGCCTCAGGCATTCCTGAGATATGCGACTTCAAAAATTGGCTTAGTTTCTTCGTTTTTTTTTCTTCTTATTTTTCTTCCTCTTTTCGCACACTTACAAAAACTGCTATAAAACGCGAACACATTATCCGATTGCCTTGAAATTTGGCACACAGAAGGGGGGTATAAAGGCGCATCTCTGTACCAACTTTGGCTGGAATACCATAAACAGGCAAAGAGTTATGAGCGATTATGCACGAAAAATAACACCAATATGTTGTTACGCCTACAGGGTAAACCGCGTATGGGAAGAAGCTGAAAATCGGTGGTTGAATAGGTTAACTATTGAACCTCAAACCTTTTGTGGTTTGAAAGAAATCGAGCTAAAAACCAGGAAGATACAGCGAAAAAATCAACAGTGTGTAACAATTACGCAATCGAGATCAGCTAATTTTTTTAATTATTATTATTATGCTTGCCACGCCTACCAGATAAACCACTTGGGGTAATGCTTTGAAACTCGCTGTACAGATGGAGTTATCATCTTAGAAAGGCTTTTCAATGGTATAGAAAAATCAGACTTAAAGCCGAGCTTAAAGCCACGGAGTTATAACAAGAAATCCAACCATCTATGATCCAAACTGGTGTAGCAAGTGCGAGATCGAAATACTCTAATAGAGCAGTCATCCTAATAGAGCAGTCATCCTAATAGAGCAGTTATCCTAATAGAGCAGTCACCCTGAACAGAATTCAAGAGATCAGTTAGAAATAAGTAACCTGTATAGAGATCAGCTACAAACAAATCACCCTGTAGAGAGTTCAGCTACAAACAATTCACCCTGTTCAGACATCATTTAGAAGAAGTTACCTTGTAGATCGTTCAGCTACAAACAATTCACCCTGTAAAGAGATCAGCTAGAAGAAGTTACCTTGTAGAGAGTTCAGCTACAAAGAAACCATCATGTAGAGAATTCAGCCGCAAACAAACCATGTATAGAGAGTTCAGCTACAGACAAATCTCCCTGTAGAGAGATCAGCTAGAAGAAGTTTCCTTGTAGAAAGTTCTGCTACAAACAAATCACCCTGTAGAAAGATCAGCTAGAAGAAATCACCTTGTAGAGAGTTCAGCTTCAAAGAAGCAATCATGTGAGAGTTCAGGTACAAACAAATTGTCCTGTAGAGAGATCAGCTAGAAGAAGTTACCTTGTAGAGAGTTCAGCTACAAAGAAACCATCATGTAGATAGTTCAGGTACAAACAAATCACCCTGTAGAAAGATCAGCTATAGAAGAAATCACCTTGTAGAGAGTTCAGCTACAAAGAAACTATCATGTAGAGAGTTCAACTACAAACAAATCACCCTGTAGAAAGATCAGCTATAGAAGAAATCACCTTGTAGAGAGTTCAGCTACAAAGAAACCATCATGTAGAGAGTTCAGCTACAAACAAATCGGCCTGTAGAGAGATCAGCTAGAAGAAATTACCTTGTAGAGAGTTCAGCTACAAAGAAACCATCATGTAGATAGTTCAGGTACAAACAAATCACCCTGTAGAAAGATCAGCTATAGAAGAAATCACCTTGTAGAGAGTTCAGCTACAAAGAAACCATCATGTAGAGAGTTCAGCTACAAACAAATCGGCCTGTAGAGAGATCAGCTAGAAGAAATTACCTTGTAGAGAGTTCAGCTACAAAGAAACCATCATGTAGATAGTTCAGGTACAAACAAATCACCCTGTAGAAAGATCAGCTATAGAAGAAATCACCTTGTAGAGAGTTCAGCTACAAAGAAACCATCATGTAGAGAGTTCAGCTGCAAAAAAATCACCTGTAGAGAGTTAAGCTACAAACAAATCTCCCTGTAGAGAGATCAGCTAGAAGAAGTCACCTTGCAGGGAGTTCAGTTACAAAGAAATAAACCATGTAGAGAGTTCAGCTGCAAACAAATCACCTGCAGAGAGTTCAGCTAGAAACAAGTCACCCTGTAGAGAGATCAGCTAGAAACAAGTCACCTTGTAGAGAGTTCAGCTAGAAGAAGTCACATTGTAGAGCTACAAAGAAAGTACCATGTAGAGTTCAGCTGCAAACAAATCACCCTGTAGAGAACTCAGCTACAAACAAATCGCCCTGTAGAAAGATTAGCTAGAAGAAGTTACCTTATAGGGAGTTCAGCTATGAACAGATCACCCTGTAGAGAGTTCAGCTACAAACAACAAATCACCCTGTAGAGAGTTCAGCTACAAACAAATCACCCTGTAGAGAGTTCAGTTACAAAGAAACCACCATGTAGAGAGTTCAGCTGCAAAAAAAATTGATCACTCTATTGAGAGTTCAGCTAGAAGAAGTCACCTTGTAGAAAGTTAAGTTGCAAATAAATCACCCTGTAGAGAATTCAGCTACAAACAAATCACCCTGTAGAAAGATCAGCTAGAAGAAGTTACCTTGTAGAGAGTTCAGCTACAAAGAAACCACCATGTAGAGAGTTCAGCTGCAAACAAATCACCTGTAGAGAGTTCAGCTAGAAACAAGTCACCCTGTAGAGAGATCAGCTAAAAACAAGTCACCTTGTAGAGAGTTCAGCTAGAAGAAGTCACATTGTAGAGAGTTCAGCTACAAAGAAACTACCATGTAGAGAGTTCAGCTGCAAACAAATCATCCTGTAGAGAGTTCAGCTAGAAGAAGTCACCTTTTAGAGAATTCAGCTACAAAGCAACCACCATGTAAAGAGTTCAGCTGCAAAAAACTCAATCACCTTGTAGAAAGATCGGCTAGAAGAAGTTACCTTGTAGAGAGTTCAGCTACAAAGAAACCACCATGTAGAGAGTTCAGCTGCAAACAAATCACCTATAGATAGTTCAGCTAGAAACAAGTCACCCTGTAGAGAGTTCAGCTAGAAGAAGTCACATTGTAGAGAGTTCAGCTACAATGAAACTCCCATGTAGAGAGTTCAGCTGCAAACAAATCACCCTGTAGAGAACTCAGCTACAAACAAATATGCAGTGTAAAAAGATCAGCAAGAAGGAGTTACCTTGTAGAGAGTTCAGCTACAACGAAACCACCATGTAGAGAGTTCAGCTACAAACAAATCACCTGTAGAGAGTTCAGCTAGAAACAAGTCACCCTGTAGAGAGATCAGCTAGAAACAAGTCACCTTGTAGTGAGTTCAGCTAGAAGAAGTCACGTTGTAGAGAGTTCAGCTACAAAGAAACCACCATTTAGAGAGTTCAGCTGCAAACAAATCACCCAGTAGAAAGTTCAGCTATGAACAGATCACCCTGTTGAGAGTTCAGTTAGAAACAAGGAATCCTGTAGAGAGATCACCTAGAAGTATCGCCTTGTAGAGAGTTCAGCTACAAACAAATCACCTGTAGAGAGTTCAGCTACAAACAAATCACCCTGTAGAGAGATCAGCTAGAAGAAGTCACCTTGTAGAGAGTTCAACTATAAAGAAACCACCATGTAGAGAATTCAGCTGCAAACAAACACCCTGTAGAGAACTCAGCTACAAACAAATCGCCCTGTAGAAAGATCAGCTAGAAGAAGTTACCTTGTAGGGATTTCAGCTACAAACAAATCACCCTGTAGAGAGTTCAGCTACAAAGAAACCATTCTGTAAAGAGCTCAGCTGCAAACAAATCACTTGTACAGAATTCAGCTACAAACAAACCACCCTGTAGAGAGATCAGCTAGAAGAAATTACCTTGTAGATAGTTCAGCTACAAACAAATCACCCTGTAGAAAGATCAGTTAGAAGAAGTTACCTTGGAGAAAGTTCAGCTACAAAGAAACCATTTTGTAAAGAGCTCAGCTGCAAACAAATCACCTGTACAGAATTCAACTACGAACAAATCACCCTGTAGAGAGATCAGCTATAAGAAGTTACCTTGTAGATAGTTCAGCTACAAACAAATCTCCCTGTAGAGAGATCAGCTAAAAGAAATTACCTTGTAGAGAGTTCAGCTACAAAGAAACCACCATGTAGAGAGTTCAGCTGCAAAGAAATCACCCTGTAGAAAATTCTGCCAGAAACAAATTGCCCTGTAGAAAGATCAGTTAGAAGAAGTTACCTTTTAGAGAGTTCAGCTACAAAGAAACCATTCTGTAAAGAGCTCAGCTGCAAACAAATCACCTATACAGAATTCAGCTACAAACACATCACCCTGTAGAGAGATCAGCTAGAAGAAGTTACCTTGTAGATCATTCAGCTACAAACAATTCACCCTGTAGAGAGAGCAATTAGAAGAAGTCACCTTGTAGAGTGTTCAGTTACAAAGAAACCACCATGGAGTTTCTGTAATCAATATAATAATATTATGTGACCGGATTTGCGAAAAGGGGTCTTCCACACACATCCAATTCCGTAACCGTTGGAGACCATAACTCAGTGTTCAAGTAACATATTAACCTGAAAATTTCTCCACGTATTCAGCTATAGTGGTGCTCACCACTGTCCAAAATTCAAGGCAATAGCTCTTTCCAATCTGAAGTTATCAATTGTCAAAGTTGGCAAATTGGATGTGTGTGGAAGACCTCTTTTCGCAAATCCGGTCACATATGTATTATACAGTATATATAATTTGTACATTTACTGATAAAATATTTAAAGTACATCTACTTCATCTTTTCTTCTTCCTGTAGTAAAGAAAAAAACATAGGTTAAAAAAGTCCCAAAGCTGGCCATAGGCCGGTTTTGGGGTATACAAATACAAAAAGAAATGAAATCTAATCCAAAACAGCCAAGCTGTAAAAAAAGTGTGCGGCCCTCAGAAAGGCTATGGTGAAAAAAGATGTGAAATCCAAGGTGGCGGCCAAGAAATGGCTGTGATGGTAGGTTAATGGTAAAAATTTTAATAATGACAATTTAGGTAAATTTTGTGAAGCGGCACAAAAATTCACCTGAATTGTCGTTATTAAAATTTTTACCATTAACCTACCATCACAGCCATTTCTTGGCCGCCACCTTGGATTTCACATCTTTTTTCACCATAGCCTTTCTGAGGGCCGCACACTTTTTTTACAGCTTGGCTGTTTTGGATTAGATAAAGTTTTGCTGAGGTTTTAATACTGTACAGTAGCTATAAATTTAAAGTTAAATTCTGCTGAAATATAGTGGTAATTATTAGTTTTTGCTATGGTAATTTTTCAATACATAAGGGCATAACCAGGGAGTTCGGATGTTCAGACAAACCCAAGCTTTGGCTACTTTGGCAATTGTGTTCAGCATAAAATGACCTAAACAACCAATCTCGATGAAAATGAGATTAACAGATAAGCCAGAAAGCTGAAGGTCATAATTATTGTAAACAGCTATATCGATCTTCCTTCCGAGTTCTAGCAGCCAAAAGATGTTGCTGGGTATTGGTGGGGATACAGTAGTTAGTTTGAACTAATAGATGGCATTTTTGGAAACCAACACCAAGTCATACCTGCTAAGGATGAAGGAAAGATTGGTTGGAATGGTGCTAGGAGGGCAGACACTAGCAAGATATCCTGGAATGTCAGCATAGAGTTTAAAATACTCAACATCACCTAGTAGCACCTTTCATTAATGGTTGGTAAGGAACTTTGCTATCTACTCATAAATTCTCCTTTGAACACCTTATTGTTAGCTCTGATAGAATTCCCCTGAACTCTGTGTAGAGAGAAAAATACAGCGTTTCAAAAAAATTTATACCAATACAGTACTCCCTTGATTATCCAAACCTCTGTTATCCAAACACTTGGTTACCGAACAGTGGAAAGGCTCTATTAGAGTATTTTTTATTTAAGATGTATGTTCTATTAGAGTATTTTAACAGGGTTCTGTATATAAATGAAAAGGTTTTGATTATCCAAACTTTTTGATTATCTGAACATGTCTTGGTCCCAAGGGAGTTGGATAGTCAAGGGAGCACTGTACCGGATAACCGCTAATAACCGCTTGACTGCCACCTTAAATACAGTTGCCATCTTACTTCCGTGTATTCCCATTTATTTTTGCGACTTACATTATTTCACCAACCCAGTGATATCATCAAAGTTGAATGGCTTTCATAGTGCTGCACTGCCCCTTTAAAGTAATCCCCCAACTTGTTATAAATTATTTTATCACCTAGCAATGAATATCTTCATGTTACCAATGTCAACACAAGTTGTGATAAACATAAACTGAATTATCTCATTCCAAATAAGGAATGAGTAGTATCCGATTAATAAATTTCCCCAATGGCTCACTGTTACTTTCACTAAAGCCTGATTGTCTCAAGCCTGGAAGAGCCAGACACAAACTGAGCCAGACACAAACTGAGCCAGACACAAATTGAGCCAGACACAAACTGAGCCAGACACAAACTGAGTGGGTGTGTCATAACTGTTTTATCGCTTAATAAGTGCATCCATGTGTAACACTTACAGAAAAACTGCTGTAGTCATATATGGCTTTAATGGAGTACCAATAACAGGTATGTATTTAGCTGGTGGTGGTGCAGGCCATGGATTTGCTACATCAATCATGGTGTTCACTGCTGGTGATGATGATGCAGTGTAAACATTAATCAGGTTTACATTCAAGAATCAACCTAGATACCTATTTAATAAAGTATATACGAAACAGAAATTTACTTTGATTGAGTAACGTTATCAAATACTCTGCCCTATACAAAGACTGCTAGCCTTACAGTATTCATCCTACAAATGTTGGTGTATGTAACTGTCTTGCTGATCTGAATTTTCTAGTTGAGTATACTGCATATTTGTCACGTTTCATAAAAAGAATGGATATAGATGTTTAGACTAATTTTAAACAGCTCTAAACATCCTGTAATTGACCTTACGCTTGCATGTGTGTACTCTTTTGTTTGTATGCAATTATTACAGAAACATTTCTTACAGAAAGAAATGCAGTTGTTGACATTGAATGAAGAGCTATCAGATATGAAATCTCGAGTTATGACTAAGACTCTACAGTATCAACAAGTGGTAGAAGAAAAGAGACAGTTGATCAAAAGAATTAGGCATCTTGAGAGTGCTGTAAGTATTTTTGTAGTTACGTGTTATTAGCACTGATTTACCATATTCTTTTAAAGTAATTTGACATTTTTACAGCCATAAACATCTAAAATCAGGCATACAGAACATTTACTATCTAACATTAATACAGAACTATGTTTACTATCAAGAAAATGTTGCCCTCATTATACCATAGATAATAGAGTACTTAAAAGGATAGGAAATGCAATAACGTGACGTCACAAAATACGTATATTTCTGTTGGAATTCCATGTATTACGTCACGAACATACTCGTTACGCTTGGTGTGCTTGTATCAAAGAGAACCAAATTGTTGTAACGACAGAATTTTGCAACCAACAACTGTGAAACTTCGCTACAATGAACTCAAGTAAGTAATCGAGGGAACTAGGATGGTACCAACCCTCAAGGAAGTTATGCATAAAATTAAAGGAGCTTGAAAGTGAAAAAAATGGCCCAAAAATTACTTTTTCTTTGTAAATATATTCTATCCTTTTAACTGTGATAAACCTATTCCTTACCATTTAACATAGGGAACCAGAGGAAATATCAGAGCAAAACAGGAACTGTTGCTTGAAGAAACAACTAAGTATCTTCCATTTTTTACCAAAAGTTTAAACCACCTTGCAGTACAACGCAGCAGTAAAAGACTGTGTTGGTGGCACACCTAGCTTACCACAAGATTCAAAAGTAGAACCGGCTATAAAAGAAGCGGTATGGACGAGGCATGGAGGTACTATGAGTGAAAATATGACAACGTGTAACAATCATGGTTAACGCGATACGCTTTGTTACAAAATCTACGGTCTGAATTCTATCGCCAAAATCTCTCACAAAGGCCTAAATACTTGCTGTAGTCTGTTGGATTACTATTTACGCTGCTTAGAACACTAATTCCCATGCTTGAGCACATAACTGTCTTTTCCTTTCAAGTCACGCATAACGGAAATCAAACTGGAAATCGCTTGCATTTCCTATCCTTTTTACTCTATTATCTATGATTATACTGTACATGTATGTAGCATTACACACATGATCTCCCCCCTGCAATCTCCTTTTCCTGCTTCCGCTCTACATTTACCAATACCCCAGAATTAAGAATTTAGCACATGAAAAACATGATTGGCCCATGATTGATACATAACTGGCAAGTTTGTGCCAGATTCTAAACAATGTCTATTTCATGTAATTATGGTATTATATTATAATTTATTAATTTAATGAAGTAGGGATCTATGTAATAAAAAGTAGTGAAACAAGAGATGAATGATGGTATTACAGTATAGCTCTACATTGGCATGTAATAATAACAATCATTTTGTTCAATGCCAAAGTAGGGATTTTTCCACTGAGCTATGCTGTAATACTTAGTACATAAACAAATGTTGATTTTTAGTTTCAAAGGTTTGAATGCAGCATTCGAAGCTTTGATGAATATTGTATGTAGCTATAGCTACAATTACTTACATGTCATTCAGTTGGTAGCTAATAGCATAATTTTTTGGTGTATTGTAGCTTAATTTATTAAACAATGTTCAACAGTTATCGTTTTGGCTCCCTTTGACAAATGGAATTTTTTGGATTGACATGTGTTAAAAGATTAGCAGCTGGAGACAACACAAAACAAGTTGTAGTTGCTGCTAAAAGACCTTACAACTGCAACAGTAGTACACAACTCATGAAAATTCTTCCTCTACAGCTTGTCCAGCTATATAGCACTTCGCTACTAGTATGGTGGGCATGATCACTTGTGGCGTAAGCTAATTAATTTGTCAGACAACCAATGGCTTCACATACAACCACCTTCAATTACTTTCTAGTGCTTCAGGCGTAACTGTCCACAGCAAAAATGCTTCACAGCATGATGAGCAGTCATCTTCTGCTGTAATTTCAACCTCCACTATGAGACAGATTGCGCATGCACATATTTGAATTTCACTTATGTAATTCGAATAAAGCACCTTTCGAACCATTGAAAGAATGCAGTACATTCATTTATGCACAAGTAATACCATTTTGTTTCACTGCTTTTATTGCTTGAATCCCTACGTTATTTTAAATTAATGCAGCTGTATACTAGTTTTTTTTTGTTATAGCATACAGCTATACATGTGTTTGACTGTTCTATTAGAGTGACTGTTGTATTAGAGTATCACGAGTCAGCCTTTCACCTGTCATTATTCATATTTCATTATGCTAGCATTATGAATACAGCCAGGCAAACAATAACAGGGTGTGTCATCTCGATAGATTGCTAAGAGGTGTGGATTATAAATCAACTCACATTAGTAGGTGGGGTCTTGAACCTATCATGAAGTTACAGGTATCTACTGAGAGTGAGCATGTATTACTAAATAAGTTTGCGGCATCTAAATATACAGTACTGCTCAAGGAAATTGTTGATAGGACAAATTAATGCCTCAATATGGTTTCACTGCAACAACAAGAAGACAACCAACCTGATTGAAGATAAAAGGAAAGACAAAGTACAGAGGGCACACACTCGTCAGAACTCCAAAAGGCGCATCCCACTAGTGAGTTTGTTATTATTGCATAAAATGGTGGCCATGCACTGCTTCGTTTGGCCTCCAGCCTTGCGACTGTTGGCTGGCTGGCTTGGATGGCTGGCAAAAATTCAAGTTTCACTGATTCTTTTTTAAATTCTATATCTGGCCGCCTGTAAGTGTTTTCTCCATAAAGGTGATTTTCATCATGTATAAGATGTCTCTAGGATGATTTTTAAAGGCAGAATTTAGGAATTTTTTGGGGATCCCTACTTAAATGGTACTACCATACTGTTTGATAAATGCGTATGCATACAGATGGTTATGAATGAAAGTTTATTGTTAACAGCACATTGTCACTACAAAATTTTGCTTGGAAATTGTGTTTCTAAAACAATGACATGTAATTATTGTATCAATATTTAATGACTGATGCTCATACTAATTTAAAAGTGGTTTGTATTTTTTTTAGACCAGTGGTAACGTAAAAATGGCAGCTGAGAATACCAGACTGGCAGATAAAGTTCAAGATTTGAAAAGCTATTATGACTCAAGTGTGGAAATTGAAAAACTGGAGATGCTGAAAGGATTCTCTAAGGATGAAAAGATACAACATGTAGAAAAAATCAGTGCACAGCATAAAAGAATGCTTCGTAAAATACATAATCTGAGAACTGTTTCATATGTAGGAAAGGCCAGGATTTTTGTCCATAAGTCTTGTATGACCAAAAAATGCTATGAAAAGAAGTCAGTTTACTATGTGAAAAAGATAAGTGCAAGTTCATTAAAAAGCTCTAAGAGCAAGTCAGCTTCCAATGCTACCAAAAGTCCTAGAAAGTGTATTACCTACTCCAGTGCGGTTTTAGGTTGTGCTACAAAATCTGCATACGAGTCAGCAGCTTATGCTTACATGTCTACCTTTTCTACTGTGTTTTATGAAAAAATAATTGTATCTCCTGCAAGTAATGTACTCAGAAGTCTTCAAGGATCTGGAGAAGGTAATGGATGTAGTAAAGTAGTATAGAACTTGTAATACACACAGTAGCTACAAAATAAAAAGTTTTAAATAGTAGAATTGACTACATGTCTGTTTTGCATGACATTGTAAAGTGATCTCTACACACAGAGCCACACATAGTGATGCTATACTAGCAGTATACAGGCCTTTTTAGCCAATTGGATTTGATTTTCAGCTATGTAGTACATAGGAAAGTACAGTATCCCCTATCAGTTTTTCTAATTTTAATAGTGTCATAGGCATACGTATGTATTTTTGTAGAGCAACAACAGCATCGTAAAAATAGTGGGGACTCAACAGACAGCGTTGTATCACAAGGTACAGTAAACTAAGATTATATTACCTATATTGTGCAGAGTTAGCCCTTTGAAGCCCATGAATGCACTGGTGTGTCAAACTTATTCATGCGCATTTGCCCACTGATGCTCACCAGTGCGTTGTTATTGATTTCCATGGGTTCTTCATGTCTATAGAGGGAAAGCTGTAACATTATTGCCATACAACTACTAGCAGTTTGTTTGTCAATGAATGGCAGCTTAAACTGTACAAAGCATATGGTACCACTCAGACACAACATTGTCTCGCAAGAGTGTGAATTACAATACCTGTTAATTAAGGAACGTGGCACCTTTTGCTCGTGAATATCCATCCCAAACAAAATGGAATGAATAATTGTGAGCAAAACAGTGCCATGTGCTTTAATTAGCAAGTTTTTCTTAATTGCTTGCACTCTCGTGGATTGACGTTGCATTTGAGCGGTACACTACCAGCCAAGCAAGAATCTCGATACAATACCAAAAGAAATGTAAGTTACAAAACTAAAGCAGGGAAGAATGCACACTATTCAAAAATGTTGGATAAGTCTCCTCTCTGATAGTCCAATTGAGAAACGGTAAAAAACCATCAGATTACTGTTGCACAATCTAATATGACATTGTCAAAAACCTCCAGTACAAATACATAAACAAAACACATTGTAAGCTCATGATCATAACAAATACAAGAATAAGACCTATGTCTGTGTAATTTATTCAACAGAATAAAATAATTCCATTTGTGCCTTGCCAAATAATCAGGAGCAACTGGTGCTCTTGTCAAACTTTTAGGGATGCATTCTTGATACAGCTTGCACACTTCATGATATATGACCGGATTTCACATAACAAGGCTTCCACACACACAAAATCAAACTTACGTTTTTACCAGAAATGTATTGCTGGCCTACTAATACACTATCATATTCCACACTGTACTTCCTTCAGGACTGGCAAGTCTGGTTTCTGTGGCAGCTTTCTTCCGACCCTGTCAAAGCCACGAGTGGGAGACTGGCACCATTGAATGGCCATGGCTTTGTGATAATGGTATGTAGTGAGCTGGGACTTCACAGAGAGCTCACCAATGGTGTTCTCAGTCAATTTGGAGTGATTTGAAGGCCATGGAGGGCCATGGAGAGCCCAAACTTGGCCTCTGGATTCCAATCGTCTTCTTGCTTCATTTTATACCCCTATATTAAGCCCACCCACCTCCCCCCACCCTCCCACCCTATTACTACCACCTGTGATATTATTACCCGCTCAAGAAAAGCTGCCCAAAACAGGGCTAATTTTGGGTATCAGAAATGTATACACTCACTCAGTGATAGCTAGTAAATGGATGAATACTTGGTGCAAATTTTGTTTGCACAGCTGTAGGCACTGGGAAGTTATTACACAATGATTACTTAAAATCGCCATATCTCCTAACGAAGCTTTGTGCGTCGAAGCCTGGTTTGTCAAATTCAGTCACATATTGCTGGTTCTTTTTATTTAGCAGTTTGATGTTATTGAATACTCGCTGGGTTTCTGTGGTCAAGCAGGAGCACTGCTACACACCGTTACAATGTTCATAAACTGTAATCATGCACACCATGGCTGCAAAAAGTCATCACCAAGGTGGTCCTTATTTTATCATGGTCACAGGGCCATAAATATTGTTTTGCCGTACCATTACTACTATAAACCAAAATAATAATTAAAACCACAATTGATGGTTATCTTAATTTATACAATTGCATGTTATAGTTTGCAAACAATCTGGCATCAGTGCAGGCACTGTAGTGTTGCATGACATACCAGTAGATGGCATGTTCATAAGCTAGATTGGAAACGATACAAACGGTCACAGGATTACTAATCTGGTATCATGCTTATACCACGAGTGTTTTAAAGAATAAAATTGAAGTTGGGATCTATGCAATAAAAAGCAGTGAAACAAGAGATGAATGATGGTATTACAGCATAGTTCGGTGGGAAAGTCCCTACTTTAGCACTGAATAAAATAATTGTTATAGCTAATGTGCCAAAGTATGGACTTTCCCACCAAGCTATGTTGTAATATCATCATTCATCACTTGTTTCACTGCTTTTATTGCACAGATCCCTACAGTGTAACTTGTGATTGTTCTATTATAGAATATCATACTTACATGACTGTTGTATTAGAGTATCTCAAGTCAGCCAAAAAAGGTGTGCAGCTAGCTAGATCAATAAAGGGTGAGGTCATCTTCTTTACTGTTAAGTAATAGCTAGATTGTTAAGAGGTGTGGTCTCCATTCTACTGTATATGACTATTAGTTTACCTAGATCTTTATTTGATAGGTATGGTTGCGGACCTATCCCTAATGGGGTCCCAATTACGAAGATGCATATATCTACCTCTTATAGTAGCATTGGGACTGAAGCGCTTCTGAAATCCAGCTCTGAAATAATTCTGTAGCATCTAAATAATTATGCTGTTGAAAAAAAGGGTTGATATGGAAAATAAGTGCTGAAAATTTCATGAACACAGAGTCATGGAATCAAAGTTGTGACAAATCAAATTTTAAAAATGTAGGCAATTTTTATGTGCCTACATGATCTGTATTCTCAGGCCCAGTCATAATTCGAGTTTTGGTGATTTTTAAACCAAGCGCGCACCCACAGCCAGTCAAAGCCGAAGGCCAGCTGTGGGCACACGCCTAGTTTACTGGAATTGTTTTTGTAAAAGTGTGTGTGTGTGTGTGTGTGTGTGTGTGTGTGTGTGTGTGTGTGTGTGTGTGTGTGTGTGTGTGTGTGTGTGTGTACCTATCTATCTATCTACCTATGTTTGTTCGTACGCACCCGCGTGAAAATAATCGTTAGATAATGGTAAAAGCAATACATAAGAAGTAAAAGTGAAATGAAGTTTGTATTACACTTCTGCATAGGTGAACTTTGCTCGGAGGTGGTTTCTTTTCGGCAGACTGAAATACGGGTGTGGCAACTTTCCTCAGACTTTGTAAACTACCTTCCCTTTGAGGTTTTCAGGCGTTTAACAACTGAAAAACAATGGTGCAGGCCTTGTACACTGCCCAGAATAGCCTATCGCTTCAAGTTGAAAGGTAAAAAATTGAAAGGTTGCGTATCTCTTACATACACGAATGAAAATGAAGAGCAGCTTTGAGGCTTTGTCGAGAGAATTTGTGGGATAAAAACATGATATGTGACTGGATTTGCGAAAAGGTACCTTTTCCACACACAAATTTGACCCATTTGTTTGAACTTTAAAGCTTCCTAACTTTTTTATCATGGCATGTAAGTACTTGAAAATTTCAATGAATGTAGCTACATTATCTGGTTACATTTTGATACTAAGAACAAGTTAATCAGTATAAGGAGTCAAGTGTTACATCATTTTGTTTGCTGGTATGTCAAATGTGTGGAAAAGGTACCTTTTCGCAAATCCGGTCACATATATAGTCAAACTATAAAACAGTTTAGAAGATACTTCTGTGTGTAATATGTTGGTAAAAACATATATAGATATACAACTCCTAATAGGGATTGGAAATGGCATCACGTGCCAGAAATAGGCTTGTTTCGAATGTTACGGGTAATTTCCATAATTTGTATCGTATTCTAATTTAATTGTCCCCAAATGAAGTTTTAAAGGTTTTGCGAGAGTGATTTAGAACCTAAGAGCGAAATGTGCTATGATCCTACTAGCTTTGTTCCACAGCCTTGGCATTAAATTAAAGCTTGAAAGACAAACGGTTACATTAGACAGCAGCTGTGCAGAGTTAGGAGAACAGAAACACGATGGTACAACAACACCTAGCCAAGTTGTAACTAAGGAAATATGCTGCGTTTAAACTGTAGGGTGGGTTCTAAAAGCCACGTATTGTCGATACCAGAAGGTGTACACAGCTGCTACTGGAACAGAAATGTACCTTGGTGTAGAAGCGATAACAAAACGACACGATATGACGAGTTTCTTCTGTGGGAAAGGCCAGCCAGTGACTTCCACCAAAGTCGTTCAACCTTAGAGAACTTTCATATTCTACTAAACCTGCACTGATTGTCTACAGTAAAGATAAATGTTAGTATTTTCAGGTCTTCAAAGCGGTAACAAGCGAAACGAGCCTTGTATCTAACTGGTG
This sequence comes from Dysidea avara, assembly GCF_963678975.1. NCBI lineage: Eukaryota > Metazoa > Porifera > Demospongiae > Dictyoceratida > Dysideidae > Dysidea > Dysidea avara. The sequence goes on along the minus strand of NC_089275.1, from coordinate 14,747,797 downwards.
ACGTCAATTGTACAAGTAGTATACTGGGCGCGTGACGCCATTTCCAATCCCTATTAAGAGTTGTATAACAAGCGCTTCCTTAGCAGCGCATAGCAATGTAATTGAATGAATTACAAAAATTTCATGAATTACAAAATACGACAATTAGCTAATATTATTGCATAACCCAAAACTACCCTATTGTAAAATCATAGTAGCATATATATATATATATATATACAAGTATACGAAAAAATTTGGAATTTTCAACTAGAGTAGAGACGACAGTACATTGATAAAAAGTACTGAAACAAGTGCATAGGGGTAGTGAACAATACTAAAATACAGTTAAATAATAAGATGTGTTATATCCCTACTGTGCATTTCCATTATGGCATCTTAAGCACAGTAGGGATATAACACGTCTTATTATTTAACTGTATTTTAGTATTGTTCACTACCCCTATGCACTTGTTTCAGTACTTTTTATCAATGTACTGTCGTCCCTACTCTAGTTGAAATTTCCAAATTTTTTCGTGTACTTGAACTTTTTTTGTGAATAATTTTATTATAGCTGGTGACCCCACGCATACCGCATCTGAAAAGGCACCGTGTGCCCCAGCTATATCAATTATCGTGTGTAAAGTGAAGTTACCATTACACTTCGTTGTCAGCTATGTTCAACCTGTTACACAGCATTTTAATCAAGAACTTGTTGAAAGCATTTCGGGTCGATCTGAAAGCTTGTTTGGGTTTAGTTTTACCTCACCAATACTGCCTCATCGTTGTAAGGGAAAATTGAGGCTGATGTTTGGGTGATATTATTTGTGGGCCATGCCAACTCCTTTGTGGTCCCTACTATACAGTTACTATCGTACTGTATGATAAGCCCTACTCTACCTTTTACACATTCGTTAGCTATAACTTTGTTAACAATGATGTTACCAAATAAGCTATGCTTTCTTTGTACCTGTCATAGGTTAGCTATACAGTACACATTGATCATTGTAGTTGGAATATGGTGGAACACAATAAGTAATTGTTACACATAAGGACGATGCTGCTGGAGCGACTGACAACTGACAAGGAATTGTGACAAAACATAATATGCAGGGTTTCTATGAGATTATGCACTTAATACATTATTATTCATGCATTGAATTAGAAGTTTTGTATATGCATTTTACACTTAATAGTGTTAACAGCTTTAGATAGTTATTTGACTATCCCAATCATGTATGTATATGGTTTTGCTGACTTGTGTAGACAATAGTAATCACATGCAAGGATACATAAAGAAGTGTTAATACTGTAATAGCGAAGAATGTGTTAGTCACAAAGAAATGCATTTAGAAACGCAAGCAGTTAAACCTAACTGCTAAACAACAAACACACTAATACTAAACAAGATGTCTTACGCGTGTATCATGTCGACGACGTACGATAGGTCCTGTATAAACCAAACGTCAAATCACAAACGTATTCTAAAAGTTTGGTGCGATAACACGTGTATTCACAATGATTATGGAAGCCCTATTGATATGGAAGCCCTACTGATGAGCAATGGCCATGATAAAGAAGGATCAAAGGAAAATCAGTAAGCAATAGCGCATACATTGTAGGATATTTAAAATACTAAGTTTCATCTCCATGAAATTCGAGGCATTTCCGCCAAAGAAGTAAGGCTGTAGTTGTAACCAATTTTCCGCTACTCTTGACTGAACGCATCAGGCAGGCAGGCAGGCAGTGAGGCAGTAGAAAATTCGCGAAAATAATTTTTTTTTTAAATTTCGTAGCACCTAATCGAAAATGCTTCTGGTCGTTCTGAAGGCATGTTTGGGCTTGGTTATACCTGACCAATGCTGTCAAGTGGCCGTGAAGGGTGCAAAGATGATTATGGCTTGATTTATCTTCATAGACCACGCCCACATCTTCGTCATCCCTACCATACAATACTATTGTACTGTATGATATATATCATGAACCACGATAGTGGGTTCATAATAGGGATCGCAGTTGAATTTTTGAAAATCCTAATAGAGCAGTCACCAAAAACCAGCCTGAGAAAGCAGACTCGAGCATAAAATAACCCTCAGAAGGCTTATTATCAAACACTGAACTCAGAAAAATTGTGATATAGCAGTAAAAATGGTCTAGACGAAATTTGGAAACATTCAAAAATTGTGAATTTTACGCGAATTGTTCATATTATTATTCATAATATTATTATTATTTTGTTTCACTCGTGTACAGCCCAAGGCTTCCATTTTTCGCAATAAAAACTACATGGCCTTACTCACTGAGTCCTTCCGCGTGTCCATGATCCATTAATTAACCCGTACTCCACAGATCGCTAACCGGCCTCCACCTTGATAAATTTCTAAGTTCTCCGCCATTGCCTGCTGTTCCATATACAGAAGAAGCCGTAGAAGAACAAAATTACGGGATCTTGTGTGCTCAGGATGCGTATTGTTCAACTATGGTCTTTATAACGTTAATAGATGGCAGATTGAAGTTGTGCAGCACTCTTTTACCTTACAAGATCGCCATAATAGGGTCTCTAGTGAGCTTCCCGTCTTCGCTACATGAAGCCGTTCAAGTGCGCATGCAAGGCATCCAGTTTATTATTCTTCCAGCCATCACAGTGAGTGCTTTGTTTGTCCATTATAGGTGGAAGATAAATGGTAGCGCTGATATCATGGCTGCTTTTCACACACAAAAAAGGTTGGGTGGGGTGTTTATTACAACCCTACCATTTAAAATATTTTGTGGTCTAACCACATAGCTATCATCAACAACCCTCCCATATGGTATCCATGTCATAAACAACTTACAGAGTGTGAAGCCTGACAGTCTTATATGGGAGGATTGTGTGCTACTGTGCTTATGTCACTGTAACTAGCTACTGTGAACTTATTTTAGCACATTCTCCAATCAGCTAGTGACATTGACAGTTGCAAACATTTAGCTATGACCACATGCTAACCAGACTTTGCTGACTATACCTATGGTGTTCCACCTTATGACACACTGCTGCTAGCAGGCTACACCTAGGCTTTCCAGGGCTAGAGCCCAGTCTAAGTCCTGGCAATTAAAACTCAATATGCCAGTTTAAAGTACTCCTGCATGGGTAATGACTGCCAAATCCCTGGTAATCATGTAAGACTGGTTACGCCACGCACTGGTCACTAGTAGTGACATTGTGATTTGTACATGCAGACACCGGCATAGGAAGACTTTTCGGCCAAGCCTAGCCATCTCCTATTTGCTTGATTAATACCAACTCACAGTGTTGCTGCTGTATTCAGCCCTGTTCATACGTGCATTTATACAAAGGTGTTGTAAAGCATCATCGCTACAATAATAACACTACAGCTACAATGTATAGCTATCTCTTCACTACCTATTCTGCTAGACAACTCTACACCTATAGTGCTCGTGCTTGATGTATGCATCATTATATCACGTGAAAATTTATCTTCTCTTTTGAAAAAAAAATTGGACTATACAGGAATTATAACACTAACAGTTACCATTCTTATAAATTGTATCATAGAGTTTCATTCTTGTCCTTCTGTTAGAATATACACCTAAGACATCTTGTTCTTCTTCAAGTCTCCTGTGCTGTCATCAACACTGTCTCCTGTATGATAGGTGCGCAATCAGTAGTTCTTCTGACAGATAGGTAGCTCATATAGCAGTGTGTTTTCAGCAATGGCACCAAGTGTGACGATGATGGCTCAAACACTGAGTATAGACTAGGAATTAATGTATCCTGCCTTATATTTTGTGTGTGTACAAATCAGGATGAAAATACAGTCTTTATCATAGATTACAAAATTAATATTGCATTAACATATCTAATGAGTTAGCCTTTTAAACTAAGGAATCTCTGTTAGCTTATTACACTAATGTATCAATTAACTTATAATCCGTAAATGGATTTGGAATAAAGTACACAAACTAGACATATTAAAAATTTCGCTGGGATGGTAATGTAAACCATAAATCCCTATTTTGACTCTCTATAAATACAAAATTAATAATGCGTTAAGATATCTAGTTATTGAGTTAACCTTTTAAACTGAGGAATGTCTGTTAGCTTACTACACTAATGTGCCAATTAACTTATAATCCATAAATTGATTTGGAAAAAAGTACACAAACTAGACATATTAAAAATTTAAAATAAGAAATAGGGATCACTGAAGAAAGCCACGAAACAAGAAGGGATCACTGGGGGTGGTAATGTAAACCACAAATCCCTATTTTGAGTCTCTGTTGGTGGTAATGTAAACCACAAACTCCTATTTTGACTCACTTCAAATTGACAGAGCATGTAACTAAAAATTTATGAC